>NW_026000023.1:127287-151995 GCF_001458135.2 Marmota marmota marmota
TATATATATTTCTTTTTTCCATGATAGGGAAAAAAAAACTAGGAAGCCAGTCTTCTTTCTGGGCTCCTTTCTCCATCTGGGACACACTGTCAGCAACCACCATGGGTTATGAAATGAAATCAGGACCTCAGCTCACAACTATGGGGGGGAGTGGGGAGAAGCATGAAGGGAAGGCATACAACAAATCAGATCAAGAAACCAGCTGATGGTGAAGTCCTGCTCTTGAGAAAAGGTAGAACCCAGATGACAGAAGCCTAGAAGAAGCCATAGCCAAAAGTCAACAGTAAAAGTTAGGGACAAAGCATAGGTTGGGAACCAAAGTATTTAATATTGAGCAAAAAATGTGCAGTGTTAGCATTCATAAATGGCGCTGTAAGTGATCTTTGTGCAATAGTGTCTCCTTGTCCCCAATGTGGGGCAGCGTCTTTGAAAAGCATACTTATGTCTGGGCTTTGGGACTGGATTCAAGGGAAGCTATTTAAATTTCCACTAGTCTTACACTTGCACAAGAGAAGAAAGAGGCATGTTCTATATATCTACGGAGTCATATTGCTTGCCAAAGTAGCAGCATTGAGGCAGGGCCAGGACTAGAGTGGGCAAGTAAGGAGCCTAAGCATGCAAGACGTAAGCAGGCATTCACTCTTACTATCATAAAAATGCAGGGACTCTGAGGTTCTAAGAGGGGACGATCCCCTTCCCTCTCAGGCCAAACACCACTATACTTGGCATGGCTGGTCTGGTCTTTCTACATTGGGCCTCATATTCATTCAGAATTAGGGAGTCTGTGGGGTTCATGATGTTTCTTAAGGCAAAATTCTTTATTAATATTTAGCTACTCCCTGGCATTTACTAATTTAGGATGAATGAAAGTAAACTCCTAAACTGACAGAAAAGAAAAATTTTGGTGAGATGACACCATCATAAAGACATTTTTTTTCTTATCCTGTTGCTGGCTAGAAAATTCAAAGTACTATCCCAGAAGTGTTTGCTTCAAAAATAATAGAGAGGAAGTTACTTTGAGACCCCAGCAAGGTCCTGCCAAATGAATAGATAATGAATTACAACTGGCAACAGGAATGTGAACACATGTACTCATGCTAATAGTACAATATTCAGTCTCCTTATTTTGGTTTCATCTAGTAGTTAAAGTAGCAAGTTTGTTTTGTTTTGTATGGGTTTTGTTTGTTTGTTTACAGAAGGTGTAGGTCATATCTGCATTAAGTAACCACCAAATTTTCCTCTGCAACATCATTTAAATCACTTTGGATGATTCTAAGCTCAATCACATAAGATGTTAAAGAACAAGACCAAAGGGAGTAGGGTAAAACTTCATCCAACCAGTTTTCAAAAGGATTTATTGTTCACTTTTGATTAGGGTTGACTATGAAGATCAAAATACACATTCAAAATCTAAATAAAAATTTATTCAGATTTCCATTGAAGAACTGATTTTCTTTCTTTTTTTTTTTCACTGAGTTCTGCAGACTGGGTTGAATCTCTCTGCTTCTGAGGCTGTCACTTATTATCAGGACTTATGGTCGCTGACAACTTTCTTTAATAATTCACAAGGAATAGAATCCATCTTGTGCTCTCCCTTTTCACAGTTGGTTCAATGACACAAACAGATGAAAAAACATGATTTCTGCCAGTGACATAAATCAAGTGGACTCAGAGACACCCTAGTAGGAATAAGACTGAATGAGTTACCACTGCTACCTCTGTTTCCACCCATGCACAACTAGATCAAACCAGAAGCAGAGCCTGCTCTGTGGTGTAGTCTGGGCTGTAGTATCCTGGGGCTGAAGGAAACCTGATCTCTGCAGGTCTTGTCTTTTGTTATAAGGACAGAATGCAAGTCAGAATGTTTTTTTTTTTTCAAAATTTATAACCTGTGAATTTTTTTGCTAATTATTATAGCAACTTGTTCTACATTATTTATAAAATGCTGCTAGAGAAGGGGTCCTTTAGTGCTCAGTAAGATATGACAATAGGGCAGGACAGAGTAGGTAGAGTATAGCTTGCAATACTTGGTTTCAGGAGAAATGGCCTCCTGAGGACAAGCTGTGACTTTGGGTTTCTTTAATACTAAATGTGTAAAATTCTGTATCAGACTCCAATTCCCAGTTTTACCTCAGTCCAGGAGGGGCCTGGAACCTGTTAGGCCTCACAGTGTCCTGAATTTATTGATAGATTCCATTCATTAAAATTTCCTTCCTTGTTGCTTTAGTCTCCTTTTCCATCCCATGACCAAAAGACCTCACAAGAACAACATATAGGAGGGAAAGTTTATTTTGGTTCGTGATTTCAGGGGTTCAGTCTGTGGTTGGCTGACTACGTAGCTTTGGGCTCAAGGTGAGGCAGAACATCATGGCCAAAGGGTATGACAGAGGAAAGCAGCCTAGGACATGGCAACAAAGAAGCAGAGAAGTAAGCTCCAACTCACCAGGGACAAAATATACACGCCAAAGACATACCCCCAGTGACCTATCACTTCCAGCAAACATGATACTTGCTTTTAGTGACCACCTAGTAATTCATATCAGTTGATTAAACCACTGATTAAGATATAACTTTCATAATGTAATCATTTTATGCTGATTGTTCTTGTATTGTCTTAAACATGAGCTTTGGGGGAACACCTCATGTCTAAATCATGACACTTGTATTTTCCACATTACTCAACGATTACGTACCCCATTTGAATCAAATGTATGATATGTCAAGATCATTGTAATGTTTTGAGCAACTGATAAAAAAACTTAAAAAAAGAAGTTTGAAAAGGAGCTTGAAGAATATAACTTTTGCTTTGTTTTATTTAAAGTATAATTTGAGATGGGAGTAAAATAGAGTCAATTTCAATGAATGTCCAGGACCTTCCATAAGTTTTAATATGCTAAGGTTTATCTGTTTGGAACCATAGCCTTAGAGAGTCCGTAGTGCTGCAGACATTCCAGTCAGTCAAATCTGATTTGTCCCCATACTTTTATGACATTTTAAAAGTTGTAGTGTACCTAAAAGGTTACCAGTGCACTTTTGCACCTTTTCCCCAAGCTGAAAAAATAATTTATTTCAAAATGTGCTCTCTCTGACAACAACATTGTTTTAGCCCTTTCCTCACAAAGGTGAATTCTCTTGCTGTTTAGATTATCATGGGCTCCAGAAGCAAGGAGTAGAGTAGGCCTGATGGTAGGGGCTGCAGGAGGCAGCTAGTTCCCCAGGCTTTTGCCACACAAACATACATTCAAGTACTTTAACTGCTTACTTTCCCCACACCATGGCCCCAAACACTAATCATCCAGTGGTGGAAAAACTAATATCCAAGACTGTTTCCTTTCAATTCTTTCCTTCCTTCCGTCCTATATACTATTCTCTAGATGGTTTAGAAAAATAAATGACTTTGAGGAATCTGTGGCCTCTTTAGACCTCAATATTCTGCCTTTCAACTACAAAAACACAGATAGAAAGAAATATATTATTGGGTCAGATTAAAGAGCTTTGATTATTTTCCAACCAATGATTACTTGTGTAATAATGAACATGTCTAAATCTTCCATGAGCTTCCATTTCTGATAAAATAGGAATCATATAGCTATCTCATAAAGTTACTGGGAGGATGTTGGGGGAGAGCTTAGCAATAGAGTGCCCACTTAGCCTGAGCAAGGCCTTGCTTGGAGGCATAACACTAAAACAAAAACAGAACAAAACAAAAAATTATAGGAAGAATTAAATAAATAATATCATGTCTCTAAAGCATAAATCAAATAACCCAGTTCCTTTACAGGGCTCACTAATTCTCACTTATTTGGTCTCATTTCCTTGCTCTCTCAAAAAAGGCTATATATTTGCAGATTATATTAGAATATTTTGAAAATATCATTTTAAGACCTTACATGTTTAATGAATTTACACATACATTTTTGATCACTTTCAAGGAACTCCACTCATAGACCTTGACATAATGTAATACTTTGAACTTTGTCAATGTACACATGGTTTGCAGAGTGATCACTTACCTGGGCTGGAGCCTGTTCAGTAGCAAGCATCCTTGTCTCAGACTGACTTTATAGTTCTTAGCTCATGTTTCCATCCATGTACTTTTTGTAAAACAAGAAAGTCTCTATATCTTTTGGAAAATGTCCCCCGTTAAACAAAGGAACAAACTGGGAAAAAGCAAAACAAGGTAACAATAAAAACATTCTAAATCCAACCAGAAAATAGTATCAGCCCACTACTGGAGAAAAAGTGAAGAAATCTGTGCTTATACAGACAAATAGAAATTTGGGATGAATTATGGAGTTGAAATGCCACATGGACAAGTGGCTTGGATGCATATGATGAATTTTGTCATGCATTCTGTGAGGAGGTAAGAAAGGAAAATCACAACCTTTCAATAAATTTTCCAGACAGAATTTGTATTATTAGCTTTATTAATGAGCCTAGCTCTCAATTTACAGAATTTTTAAAAGTCTTAGGAGTTAATTAAAAGGTTTTAGTAATACTTGACTGCAATTTATGAGAGGAATTCCTTGCTATAATGGTTGGAGGCATAGCACTAAATGCTATGGGGAATTTGTAAATGTCTCAGGACCTATCTCTTAAGATTGCCTGCTACATAGCATGACTCTCTAAGATTTCACCTCACTCCAGTCAGAATGGCAGCTACAACAATAAGTGTTGGCAAGGATGTGGGGAAAAATTCACACTATACATTGCTGGTAGGACTACAATTTGGTGGAAAGCAGTATGGAGATTCCTTGGCAAGCTGGGCATGGAACCACCATTTGACACAGCTATCCCACTCCTCAGTCTATACCCAAAGGACTTAAAAACAGCATACTACAAGGACACAGCCACATCAATGCTTATAGCAGTACAATTCACAATAGCTAAACTGTGGAACCAACATAGATACCCTTCAGTAGATGAATGGATAAAGAAAATTTGGTATATACACAATTGGAATATTATTTAGCCTTAATCAAGAAAGAAATTATGGCATTTGTTGGTAAACGGATGGAGCCGGAGAATATCATAGTAAGTGAAATAAGCCAATTCCCAGGAACCAAAAGCCAAATGTTTTCTCTGATATGTGGATGCTAACTCACAGTAAGGGAGTGGGGTAAGGAAGCATAGAGGAACTTTGCATTAGACAGATTGGAGTGAGGTGAGGTAGGAAGGATAGTAGAATGAATCAGACATTATTACCATATGTGTACATATGATTACATGACTGGTATAATTCTACATAATGTATAACCAGAAGAATGAGAAGTTATACTCCATTTATGTGTGATGTGTCAAAATTAATTCTTCTGACATGTATGACTACTTAAAACAAATAAAAAAAACAAAAAAAAAACAAATTTAAAAGATTCTTTATGTAAGAATCACAGCAAATAATCAGTTCCTTATCTCTAAAACACATATTGATCTACTTCACAGTGTTACTGTGGCTCACTGTAAAGTCTCAATAAATATGAACTCTTAGAATTACTCTTTTTGTTGTTGTTGTTTTTTGTTGTTGTTCTTGTGGTGGTGGTGGTGGTCTGTTGTGCTAGTTATTGAACCCAAGAATGCTCTACTACTAAGCTACATTCCCATCTCCATTTTACTTTTTATTTTTTTCTGGAACATGGACTCCTACTAACTCAGCCTCCTGAGTATAATCTGTCTTTTTGAAGAAGATACACTCTGTTTTTGAAGATGTTATAGAAAGAACATACATGATAATGAGAATATCTTCAAAATTTATTTTACCATGTAGAACATATTTGCTTTCAACTTAAAATATTCACTATCCTAAACCAAATTTTATTCTCAAATGTCATATTCTATTCACTATTCCATAAGGTCCAGGATAAGCAAGTAAGGAATATGTCATAAAATGACAATAACCATTCCATATTCCAGCTTATACTGGAGTTTAACCCTGTGTATGCCAATATAATCTGTCAGATTAGGGGAATGAGTTTAATATGAGTAAACAATACAATATGACTACAGTACAAAGCCCTTCTCAACATAGGCTGCATTATTACAAAACGGCCTCCCCAATACAAAACAAAATGGGCCTCTTCTATTAGCAGCCAATCAGGCTATTCAACCATCATTTGTTATTATTCATCTTCTATAGGATTATGTTAAGGAAGAATATATACAAAGAGATGTGAGAAGGATGGTGAAAATGCTTGAACTTAATCCACATAAGTTATGAGAGAAGAACTGGGAATAATTACCCCCAGAGAAAACAGTGCTTGATTTGGACATGCCTAAATATTTTCAGCTCCTTGAAACACAACCATAGCTACTTTGTGAAAACATAATTAGATATATTATTCATGATGTTTCATAATGTACTTTTTCTCTTAACTCATTCAATGAGTTCATACTATTGGTTATAAGTATTTTTATAAGTTCTGGTTTTATATGTATTTATATTTGACTTTCATTTTTTTTATTTGTGCCACTCTGGTGCCTGTCCTAATGAATAGGACCCCATTTTTAATTTAGATTCAAAGAATGCATGAGCTTTCCAAGATTTTGGTATTCTTTAACTTATGTGCCTAAATTATGATGTGTGTATTAGCAATTACATAGTTTATACCATATAATACATGTTTTTCTTATTGGCTATGGGAAAAATAAACCATATTCCTGTGGTTGGCTAATTATTGTATTTTATTTGTTTGCAATTTCTTTCCAGTCTGCATGTTTTGAAGTGTGTATGTGTGTATATTCTGACTGTGTGGATAGGTTAGAAAAATATATATTTATGTAATTTCACTTTCATTTAATTGCTTTCTTTTGCATCTGTTTATGTTTAGCCTTTGTTTGACTTAGGTGTGATATAATTATATATAGGTTTGAACTGTTTTGATCTTACATTTGCTTGTTTGTTTGTATATTGTTTTTTTCCCTTAATCCAACTTCTTTAGTTTCTCCCCACCCCCATACCAGATTTTCATGCTCCCTCTCCTCTTTTGTCATTTAATTACTTTTAGTTATTTTTTTGTTCTTCTTCTTCATAGTCAACATTAGCTATCTATCTCCTGACTCTCTTTTGATTACTTTTTTAAACATATTTCAAACCTTTTCTTGCCTTCCTACCCTAATTTCTCTTAAGAAACTTTAATTCCACTGTCTGATAGAAATAGATAGTTTATGTAATTCTTACCCCATTCATGTTGTGATTATTGATAGAATAGATGATATAGTAGACACCGGCTGTTAAATTCTTGAGTTCATAATTTTTTATTTTTGGTACTGATGGTTCTGATGCTCACCCCATCATTCCTATACAGGTGGCTATTATTGCTATAGATGTCAAAGTGGACAGCAGACACTGAGCATCTGTTGCTAACAGTAGTGCTATTCCGGGGCCCCACTTTCTATAAGAGGGGCTGGGAAGTGATTGAAACATTTCCAGATCATAGAATCGAGATTTTGCTGTGGAGCAATACTCAAAACTCATCCAAATGAGTAACAGCAAACCTTATTCCACAAATGATGATCTAGCCTAACCTGAGCCTTCACATTACTTCAAAGGCTGAGAATTGGGGAAACAAAACGCTCAAACCAAAAAAAAAAAAAAAAAAAAAAACAGAACCCAAGGAGGAATAATCAAAGGGGCACCTCAGGTTTCACTCTGGGATATCTACTCATAAAACAAAAAATATAACTGTCCACAAGATGACTTAAAAGAGGAAGGAGATGCACAAGTCCAACCAAGACCCCTGAAAACATGAGGAAATAGACCAAGAAATCTCCTCCAAAAATTTAGAATCCCCCAACAAAGGATCCTACATATATGGATGTAGATGAAATTTCAGAGAAAGATTATAAAAAATTGATTTTCAAAATGTTAAACTAAAAGAAGATCTAAGGAATGAATGAAGAAAGCAAATATTGGAGATAAAAGACCACTTCAATAAAGGAATAGAAATTTGAAAGGAAACCAATCAGAACACCTAGAAATGAAAGACACAAATAATCAAATTAAAAATTCCACTAGAAATGATCACCATTAGATTAGATTGCATAGAAAACAGAACTTTAGTCCTTGAGGACAGTATTTCAACTTCTGACCTCAGATGGGGGTATTCTGGAGGCCAGCATGGAGGTGGCAGGACCAGCCCACAGAGCTGGGGGAGTCACTAACTCTGAGGGAGAAGTCACCCAACCAGAGGGCTGAAAGTCCAGGGATGGAGCAGAGGCCCCGCGGGGGGGTGACTGAGCCCCTGGAGGCAAGTTCCTGGTCAAAGCCCAGGCAAAGCCTCTATGTTTAAGGCAGAGCACCAAGGGTGGCAGGAACCCTGCACTGCCCGAAATTTTGGTCATAATTGACCCCAGCAATACTCCAGGACATTCAGCTGGAAGGTGGATGGCCATAGAGTGGTTTTTGGAGAGGAGCTGAGGGCTCTCTGAAGCTCTAGCAATGTCTTTGTAGTTTAGAGGCCTAGGCACTGGTTTGGGCCAGTCCTTGGGTCAGGTGGGAGGCAGCTTGGCTTCCCCCACTGGTCAAGTCTCCAACTGCACCATAGATATGCCTGTGGACGTCTCCAAACCTGTGGAAGCCAGTTCACTTCATTGTTGGAAAAAGAAAATTGAAGCCATGGAATCAAGGTTGAGATCTGAGAATACAAGACTTCTAAAAGTATTATACTGATCTGGAAAAAAAGGATGAAGCATCACAGCTTCAAATAAACCTTCAATCTACAAGTTACCAAAATCAGCTGCAACAGAAACAGGTAGAAATCAGCCATCTTCAAGCAAGCCAGATGGCACTACAGGAGCAGTTGTTGAGCCTGCAGTCAGCTGCACAATCAGTACCTTCAGGAACGGGTGGTGTACCATCAACCAGTGCACCTTGTTCATTCGGTTATGGACTCAATGAAATCTGCAAACTACAACATACTATTAAGGTCCTGGAACAAAACCAAAGTCAAGACATGGATCTTCACCCACATGAAATGTCTGTTTTGCAGAATGCACATCAACAGAAACTGGAAGAGTTAAATAATCAGCATCAACAGGAGTCAAATGACTATGAAGGACAGATTGCAGAACTGGAAAAGCTGTTACACCAAGATAATTCAGGAGTTACAGTAACTGATGAATCTCAAGTCTGGGAGATGCAAAACACTATTCAGGTTCTACAAACTGAAAAACTAAAGTCCACAAGAAGAATCAAAGAATTTGAGGATACAATAAAAGACATAAAGAAAAAATTATCTTCTGCAGAACATGACAGAGACGTCCTGAAGAAAGAAAAAGGGCATCTCAGTGTAGAAAAGTGACAAATAATTGAAGAGTGTGAAAACTTGAAACCGGAATGTAGTAAATTGCAGCCTTCTGTGATGGAGCAGAGTGATCCTGTGGCAGAAAAGGGAACAATTCCTCCACAGAGTTCATCAGTGGAAGAAGTGTTCAGACTACAACAAGCCCTGTCTGATGCTGAAAATGAAAGACTGAGACTGAGTAGTTTAAGACACGATACCAGTCTTGCTGAGACAACAGGAAACTTCAAAAGCATGTCCAAGTTTTAGAAAAAGAGAAGTCATTATTGAGTCAAGAAAACGAAGAAATTCAGATATCACTTTGCAAACTGAGCTGGGAATATGAAGTCATTAAAACTGCAGCTTCAACAGACATGAATTTGAATGTACAAATACATGACTTAACACTGAACTTGGAGGCTAAGGAACAA
Organism: Marmota marmota marmota; assembly: GCF_001458135.2. Taxonomy (NCBI): domain Eukaryota; kingdom Metazoa; phylum Chordata; class Mammalia; order Rodentia; family Sciuridae; genus Marmota; species Marmota marmota. The sequence continues at coordinate 136,994 of NW_026000023.1, forward strand.
GAACTGAATGAGAGTATTAATGAAAAGGAAATGCTGATAACTCAGAAGAACTGGACAATGAGCACCTGGGAAGATACAAACACATGAATTTTATAATAGATGAGCTATCAAAACAGCAAAATAAAGGAGATGGTGTAATCAAGAAGTTGAAACAAGAGCTACATGATGAAAAAGAGAGAGTTCATCAACTTGAGGAGTATAAAATGGACATAACTAAAAAGTTGCATGTACAGAAAGAAAAGTTAACTGAGAGTGCACTGAGCCTCCATGATTTGCATTTAACCAAGCAGAAGCTGGAAGATAAAGTCAAAGATAGGTCAGCTAAGTCAGTCACAAAAAAGTAGTTTAAACATCCAGCAGGAAAACCTGGAACTTAAGGAACACATTAGCCAAAAGGAGGAGGAACCATGTAGAGTTCAGAATGAGTTAAGACATGCTGTTAATGAAGACTCTAACAGAAATTTTAAGGATGACTTGCTTAAAGAAAGGGAAGTTGAAATTCAAACTTGAAGCAAAATCTTGCAGAAGTAGAACAGCTCAATGAAAATTTAAAGAAAGCTGCTTTTGATTTGAAAACAGAAAATGACAAGTTGATTTCAGCATGTGAAGATGTAAGGCATCAGTTGGAAGAATCTATTGCTGGTAACAACCAAATTTATCTAGAAAAAGACACTATTATGGAGACACTGAAAAGAGAAAGAACAGATACAAGTAGAACTGTGTCAGGCCAAGAAGAGACTGTTGGAAGAAGCAAACAATTAAAGGCAGACTATTCAGGAACTCTCCAATGTATGTAATTGGAATACCTCTGCCTTACAGCTGGAACAGGAGCTTGTAGTGCAACTCAGTCAAGAGAAAGACTTTGAAATAGCAGGACTCAAAAAGAATATTGAGCAAATGGCTACTGATCAAAAAGAGACTAAGGAATGTTGGCATCTTGTTTAGAAGAACAGAAGCAATTGATGCAACTCGTAAATGAGAAAGAAGTTTTTATTGACCAACTCAAACAAGAAAGTTCATCACTGCAAAAGGATTTAGATAAGTGTTCTCAGGCCTTAAAACAAAATGAAACTTTAAGGCAGGCCGTAGAGGCAAAAGATAAGTCTTAGCTCCATGAAAGAAGAAAACACTCATCTGCAAGAAGAATTGGAAAGACTTAGGGAACAGCAGAATCGAGTTGTAGCTGTGGCTGAGCCTAAAACCCTCAATAGTTTCACAGAACCAGAATCTGAGGTATCTCAACTGGAAATCATCAAGAACCATCTGGAAGAGGAAGTTACACATCATCAAAAGGTCACTGAAGATCAAAACCAGAGTCAAATGCAACTACTTCAGTCTCTACAGGAGCAGAAGGAGGAAATGGATAAATTTAAATATCAGTATGAGCAGATGAAGTCTGCACATACCCAACTGTTTTTAGAAAAAGACAAGGAGATCAAGAATTTGCAGAAAACCATTGAACAAATAAAAGCCCAGGGGCATGAAGACAGGACATTCAAACAGAGAATGCTGATAGTTTTCAAGAAACAAAAGTGAAAAGCCTTAATATAGAAAATGGGCGTGAAAACCATGCCATATGTAAAGCCAAAATGAAAAAAATTGTGAAAAGAATCAAAGAACAAGTACTTGAGATTAAACTTCAGAATTCAAAGAATATATCTTTAACCAAACAGATTGATCAGCTGTCTAAAGATGAGGTTGAGAAACTCACTCAAATTATCCAGCAGAAAGACATGGAGAGATGAGCTCTTCATGCTAGAATGTCTGTAGTTTCATACACCTAGGATGTCCTTGACCTACAGCAGCAACTTTAGACCTTCATTATGGAAAAGAGAACAAGGATTAGCGTTTTGATGGGAAGATACAAAAGTGACCCCAACATATCTTTGAAACCCAAAACTGGGCTTAATAGTTCTTTTTCAGGACTTTTTGTGCAATTTCCAGAAACAGAATCTCATCCAGCTATTCTACCACCAAAACTTTCTGATCTTACCCTGAAACTTTTAGACTCACCATGAAGGAGAAAGTACCAGGAAAAGTACCAGGAAGTTTTAAAGATGCAACAGAATTCAGAGGCGGTAGAAGAACCATTCTTGGCTCCCCATTTGGAAGCTGTGACTCTTATTAACCCAGATAGACTTGATTGGACCTGGTGGACCTGGGCATCTTCATTTGACCTGTACACTATTGCCAGTGCCCCTTGACAACAGCCCCAGAGTTGTACTAAAGGACCTTTTAAGGCAATAATGATTCTCAAGCCAGAGATGATTTAGCACTTTAAAGAAGCCATAAACACAAGGTACTTTTTTCTTTTGGAAAAAAAAGTCATATATTTGTAGAAGAAAAAGATAAAGAAAAAACCTGATATATAGAGCTACCAGGTTTTTTGTTTTTGTTTCTGTTTTTGTTTTTTGATGTAGCACTTAAATTTTTTGTTTGTTTCTTTGGTTTGCTGTAGCACTTTTGGTTTATTAAAATTTGTTCTGAAGTTATGAGGTAACCATATGCAGTAATCAGTTCTTTGATTGTGAATCAGAGCAGTATCAGTGAACTATACAGCTCAAACTCTTTTTATAATATTAGTTAAATTTAATTGTATTAAAATAAAAATGATACATTTAAATAACAGACAGAAAAGAAGAAAAATCCAACTCATATGATAAACATATACCTCCAAAGTTAGAGTATATGAAAACAAAATCTGATGTAGCAAGAAGTTGTGAATTCTTTATCAAAGAAAACATTGTACAACTATTAAAAGAAAGTTACAGTTGGAGGGCCCAAACATGAAATTTAGTGGATCAATTCTAAAATCCTTTTAATCAAAATACTATGAAGCTATCCATTTAACTATTTTCAATTATCTAAAAAGTCACTTCATGTTCAGAGCCACAGCCAAATGGGCCCCAGCAAACTTCCAGCTGTCAGCAAACTTCCAGCTGCCAGTTGATGATTGGCTCACAGCAGCCCCAGCAAACTTCCAGCTGCCAGTTGATGATTGGCTCACAGTGGCCCCAGAAAACTTTTAGCTGCCAGATGATTGGCTCCTCTGCAGTGATGCTAATTGAGCTATTTCCCCGCCCTTTCAGACCACGGAGCTGCTCATTGGGGGACTTTTTTTGGCTCCACCCACCTGACCCAGCCAATCGGCCTCAAGAGCAGGAGGAGTTGGGGGGTTGAGAGGTGTGGGAAGCCAGTGGTGGCAGTTGGGCTCTTCAGGAATTCCTGAAGAGCTCCCGTGGTGTGGCCTGTGTGTTCTAAAAATAAAGTTCATTTCTGCTTGATAAGTGGCTCCTGAATTGTGCCCAGCCAGACTGCAGCGACTTCAGGTTAAATTCAATTTTTTAGGTGTTATATATGTCCATAAGGAAAATAGTTTCTACACGTTAAGTTTGAGTCAAACCAAAAGTCTTATTACATCAATCATTTCCAAGGAAAAGTTAATTTATAAGAATGTATCATTAAAATCTGGGCTGTTTATCTAAATGCTTCTCTGGGTTAATAAAAAGAGTATTTAAAATTAATCTTTTTTATTTCTGTAAATTAAGATAAAAGATGAATCAAGAGTTTCCAGCTTGAGTTGATTGAAGTCAGAGAAGAGAGAAAGCAGATTATGTGGCAATTGCTTCTCTGAAACCTGTAGTTTCTAGAACTATTAAGAACATTTTTATTAAAATTAATTTAATAAAATTTAATGTGAAATAAAATTTTAAATATAAATTATATTATAATTAAATATAAATTAATTTTTATTACATTTAATTTAAATTTATTTTATTAATTAATTTTGTTAGTTTTATTACATTTAATTTAAATTTATTTTTGATGTAGCACTTAAAATTAAATTAGTACTGTTTTTAATTTAATAAAATTAATTTATATTAAATAATAATTTATATTTAAAAAAATTTTAAATTTTATTTAAATTATTTTAATAAAATGTAAAAAAATTAATTTAATCTAAATAAAATTTAATATAAATCAGATTCTTTAATATTCACTACATAATTTAATATAAATTTTCATACAATTAATTTCAATGAAATTAGTGGTTTTGGAAGCTGCAGGTGTCAGAAAGGTATTTGCTGTATGGTCTTCTTTTTTCTCTTCTCTGATTTCACCTAGCATGGGTTGGAAACTTTTGATTTGTCTTTTTCTTAATTTACAAAATTTTAAAAGGGAAGACAAAATACCTGGTAGGTACAAATATATATATGCTTTTCTTTCTTTTTTATTAAATTTTCTCTCAGTTTTAACTTTTTCTTTCTTTACACATGATAATCAAAATACCTAACATAGAAAAGAAGGAAAGAGCACTAAAAGCTGCAAGAGAAAAACATCAGGTCTCATTTAGGAGCAAGCCACTAAGGCTCACTTCTGACTTCTGAACTCAGATCCTAAAGAAGAACAAGGCCCAGAATCAGATATTCGAAGAAAGCTCTTAAAGAAAAATTTTGTCAGTCAAGATTTATTAATCCAGAAAACCTCTTTCAAAGTTGATGCAGAAAGAAAAGCGTTACATGTCAGGGATAAACTAAAAGAATTTATGATCACCAAAGAAGCACTACAAAGAATAGTCAAAGATAAACTTCACAAAGACCTACCCAAAAATAACTCCCCAAACTCCTAAATAGTTGATGACCATGAGAAGAGCAACCAAGTAAATGAAAAGACAGAATTAAATGTAGTAAATAAACCAAAATATCATAAAACTACAAACACATATCTATAATAACCCTGAATGCATCTGGTCTCAACTCCCCAGTTAAAAGACACAGATTATTGGATTGGATTGAAAAACAAGATCCAACTAAATGTTGTTTGCAACAACTCCTATCACCAGCAGACAGGTCATCCAAATATAAAATTAATAAGGATTTTTCTGACTTTAATATTATAAATCAAATATACCTAATAGACATCCACAGAATATTTCACCCCCAAACAGCTGAATTTACCTTCTTCTCAGAAGCTCATGGAATCTTTTCCATTATTGACCATATTTTAAAATGAGTACAGCTTGCAAGAGGATATTTACTGAGCTCTGCATATAAACTGTGTTCATGAATTTGATGTGCTTTGACAGGAACATGTGTTTTTCCAATAGTAAACCACTATAAAAATAAATCAAAGTGTTGATACAACAGTAGTTCCTATAACCCATTATTTAAAATCCATTTCTATTAAAATGAGATCCTATATTTTCAGAAACATGGGTTAATTATAAACCAATTTTTTTTCTTGCTATATTTCATGGTGTTCCCTATAAAGCATATTTTTAATTTGTTACATTTATGTTCTCTCAAGAATGCTAATAAAGCTACATCACATTTTTTCTTAGAAATCAAATCATATATTTTCAAAAGATTTTGATGACTATAATTATGGGACCAAAAAGGTAAAAGGTTATACCTTTCAAATGTCATTTTCTAATTATAGTGAGCAAAACAGAAAGTGATTTCTCTGTATATTATTGGTAGAATCTCTATGAGAGATTTCAGTAGTACTTCCTTCACCATATATTTTTGAAATGCACAGAATCTTCTGAAACACAATGTGGAACTGCAACTTAAATGAACTTGTGTATAGCCATGACAGTGACTGGTACAGAGTTAACACACAATCAATTCTTAGAGAAGCATGGAAAGAAATACATGGAAAAGATGACTAATTTATATTAAGCACCATTGATTCATCCCCTCTTTTAAAGAAAATATTCTGGGACTATGAATAAGTAAAATTCAAAGCAACTTAGGTAACAAAGGGTGGCCTTTCTTTAGCCACTAGTCCAGAAGTTTTGACTTTGAAAGATCTCAGCAGAATATTAAGACCTATTTTCAGTTTTGGAAATCTTTAGATTATTTTATTGGCATTCAGTAAATTTAGTTTTTAAGTGCACAGACTGAATTACCTCCATATCCTTTGTGGTGGTGTAAGAAGCATGGTCCTCTCTTTGAAAGCATGCTTCATTCTTTGTTTTGGTCAGTAACTTGGAGACAGTCTGTCTCAGCAGGTCAGTGTTACAGAATTGTTTTATGTAATGGTTACATGTACATGTATCTTTGGGAATCTTTCTTAACCCAGAAAGCCATTGCCTTTCTGACCTTTTCCTGCCATATCTCCTAGTGATATATATCTGTAAGGCCAACTTTGATCAAGATGACCTAGGGGTTTGCCTATGTGGTAATCGTTGGCAATGTCTCTATTATTTTTATCACTTACCCCTGTTAGAAAATATTTCCTGTAAGAGAAATCTCAGAGATGGAAGTTCATTTTGAATCTTTAAGGTTTTTAGGCGTACCCACTAAGACTGCAAGATCCCCTGGGTAGTGTAATACCCAGTGGTGTGCAGATAAACCAGTTCCTCAAAGGCCAGTAGGGAGTGTTAACAATGGCAGTTTCCTGGGTATAAGCATTTCTTCCAAGGCTGATTACTAGCTACCAAAAGTTGAAAGTTTGTTTGTAAAATTCCTGAATATTGAGCAGTTATCTCTCATAAGCTGGTACAGTTTGGCTCCAGCATGCCAATGACTTAATTAAGTCTTTCTCAACCAACTGCCTGAGGAGAATAATGACAGTGACCTAAGAATGAGGATTTTGAGAAGCAAGGCAATGAAATGTGAATAGGAAGAGAGAGGTGAAAGAAAGAAAAGGGAAGGGAGTACTGAGAACACAGACTAGATGATGTCATGCTGTCTCTTGGAAATGTAGTTGCCTATAGTTGTACCAGTTGCAAGTTTGCAGGGCCCTTCTTGAACTGGGAGCTTGGTTTCAGCAAAGAATTGGAGAGAAGTCTGTTTTCAAGTGAGATGATGCCCATGGGGTCATGTGTAGGGGCCTCCTTTCTTATATCCATTGTATTTCAGAAAAAATAAAACCTGCCACTTGATATTGCATTCTTCCAGAATTGCTGCTTCCATTGATAACAAGATTATCTGAAATTGTCAAAGACAACTAAAAGTAAATCAGTAACCACCTCCTTGAGACAAGCAAATCAGCAAGTTTATGATTTTACAGAAACTGCATTTTCATTTACCTTTTGGGAAATACAAGGAGACTGACATCCCTATAAACTAAGAAAATTGTGGGATTTATTGACTTTTAAACTAAGGTTAAAAATAGAAATATCACCTTTCTTTCACTCTCTAGGAAAGGCCTAACCTTGAGAAATTTCTTTTCAAATCATCAGCAGGAATATTTTAGCTCTCTTCTCTCATAACAAGCTATGAGATCATTATTCTGAATGTACCATATCCTCAGTGCATATTGTTGAGCAATAGGATAAATAAATAAAAAGACAATCTTAGAAAAATTTATTAAGGCAATTTTCCTTATATAAGAAAAGTAAATTAATTCAGGAATATACCTACTATAAATTGAGGTGTCAAATGACATGAACAGGTTCATATTCAATGGCTCTATAATTTTTACAATGCTGAACTTATTTGGTGCATTTATATATATATAGTCAACATATCACAATTACTATAGAAATAAACTTTCTTATCATTATGTTTACAAACATAATTTTGATTTTTATTCATAAGCACTATAGCATATTGTTTAAGAGCATGAAATTTGGAATGGTCATACCAGGCTTCAAATCCCTTTTGAACATTGTTTGGGATCTCAAACAGATGAATTATTTTGTCAAAACCTCATTTTCTAATCATAATATAAAGATTATATAAGAAAAAATATATGATAAATGCCTGGCATAGAGTGAGTACTCAGTAAACAATAAAAATTAGAAACATAGGATTTAGGTAATATTGGGCTACAGAATACTTTAATGCTTATATGGAAACAAAGAAAATTAAAATGAAACAGTGTTACCTAAATACCTTATATTAAATCATGACCCATTGTGTTACATAATTCATCATCTATCCTAGTTAAAATGAAAGCTTTGTTTATAACTCTGTTTGGAGAAAGTTTTGTCAAGCCCCACAAAGGAATTGAAAAAATGGCCTTTGCCTAAACTTGTCAACTTGAAGGAAAGCAAGAAATCAATGATAGGACAATTGTCAGCAGAGGATTATAGTGTTTAAGCCTATTCTAAAGACAAATTAGAAGACTAAAAAAACACACAGCAAAATATACATCATGGAGCCTAAGTCCTGAGAACAGTAAAGAGCAAGTCAAATTTGGTGCTGTGTTTCTTGGCTTTTCTTGTTTAGTTTTTTGCCTTCCTTAGCTTTAGGACTTGAAGGCACTGGGTAGCCCTGGAAATTGATGTGTGGGTGGCACACAATTTGGAAGATTAGTCAAAAGTCTGTACAGAGGCTTCCTAGGCATCTTGGCTTTCTCCTCTACCTTGTGCTCCTTGACAGCAGGCTCTCCCCTACCATACAAAAGGCAAGAGCTATAATGGAGACTCCTACAGCTTAGGATAGGGCAGGAGTGAAACAATACAAGAAAGAGATAAAGTTAAAGTCTACCTCTTTCCTTACTTGGATCCAAGGAAGCTGCAATCTATGTGTGTGTGTGTGTGTGTGTGTGTGTGTGTGTTTGTGTGTGTGTGTGTATACACATATACAATTCTTGGCAGGAAATTAGCAAAATTCTTTTTGGACAGTGACATGCCCAAGACAAGAATATATATTTTTTAAGGGAGAAGAAAAGTAAAATGAATTGCAATGGAATTGAAATTATGATAGACAGTTTGGGGATCATAGAAAGCAGCTGAGTGTGGTTAGATACACTAGGAAGGGTGTATAGGAAAGCTGGAGAAAAGGCAGGAGATTAATCTTGTATCATATTATCAAGGTCATGAGATTCTTACTGAAGGCAGTAGAAAATTAAGCAACACTTTAATTATCTTTTATCACTGTTAGGGAATAATTTTCATTTATCTTTCTATCTGTGTCCACAGAGAGCATACAGAAAAATAAATAATTAGCAAGAGAAATGCATTCATTAAATGGCAATACATACAGGATGCTGAACATTCTAGATAGGGTTCACATCAATTCTTTTGAAAAACATAGTTTAAATATGATATTAACACATTCTTAGAGATTAAGTCAAGTCATCTGGCTAGTTCCAGATACAGGGCAAAAGCTTTAGAAAGATGGAGCAGAAAGTAACCATTTTTTTTTTAATTTTCCTTTTTTACTGTTTTGATTTAAATAGAATATCTTCTTATTTTATTTTCTGGTTGTATTCACACAAATTTGTGTCTTCATACATGTACTTTTCGATGACAATAACCATCAAGTTCTTTTCCTAAAACTTTACAAAGACTTGCCTGTTCACCAGCCCTACCCTCATGCAAAAAAACAACTTTTTTTACAAGTAATTTTTAAATATTAATGGGTAACTTCTTACACAATGGATAGAATCAAAACAAACAGAAAAAAAGAACTTTGAAATATAGGGGTAGTAAAGATAGTAGAAAAACATTTCACAAAAGGACAATTGATACACTCAGAGAGGTAAGAAAATATACTACAATCAAAAACTGAAAATGGATAATATTTTAACATAGGAAATCTTCAAAAAACAAGGAAGATCTCTAGAAAATTAAAAAGTGGTAGAAGTTTAAGAAAAGGCAATATAAGTTATTGGATATGAGAGAACACTTCCAAAACCCAAAGAAAGTTAAAATAGAAAAAAAGAAGATGGGGAAGTTGTATCTAATATGAACTCTAGGAAGAGAACAAGAGGGCAGAAAAGCACAAAAAAAAGTAATTTAAGAAAATTTCATGGAACAACAGGTATTAGTGTAACAAATGGGAAGGCATATCCACCTGAAATTTTAGAGCCTTATAGATAATGAAGCAATGATGAAATCTTCAACATTGGAGGCAATGGAAACAGGTCATATAAAATGTGGTAGAAAATTCTATACTATCATCTCTCAAATCATAATGGGAGTAATATGGGTGTACTGTGGTTATAACTCAGTGATAGATCACTTTCCTTGCATATGTGAGGCACTGGGTTTGAATCTCATCACCACATAAAGATAAATAAAGATATTTTGTCCATCTACATCTAAAACTATATTTAAGAAAGAAAGAAAGAAATCCTAATGGCACTGGCCTTCTTGGCAGCATTAGGAAGCCAAAGGGAAAATCATTTCCAACCTATAATTTATATCTAGCTGCACACTGTTAGTCATGTGTGCAGATAGGAAATATTGTAAAAATACTGTCCAATGTGCAAATCTAAAAAAAAAAAAACAAAATTTGCATTCTTTCTCAGAAAGCAACTCATCATACAATAAGAGGATGTAGCCAACAAAGAGGAAGACATGGATACAAAGAGTGGCTTTAACCATGAAAGAGGCAAATGTAATTAATTCCCAGTAAGATAGTGACAGAGTGTATCTAGCTGTGCAGAGGGCCTGGAAACAACCTCTCTAAAATGAAGAGGGAAGACACAGGGTAGATAACTTATTTTTTTTCCTGGTATGGGGACTAAATCCAGGGTTTCTGTGTCACTGAGTTACATCTCCAGCTAGCCTATTCACTCATTCATTCATTCATTCATTTTGAGACACAGTCTTGCTAAGTTGCTTAGGGCCTTACTAGGTTTCTGAGGCTGGCCTCAAACTTGCCATACTCTCCCCTCAGTCTCCCAAGTCCCTAGGATTACAGGTGTGTGCCATGGTGCCCAGTTGGATGTCTTTTTTAACAATATAAAGGAACTAGTAATGTGATAGACTGGTGACATGAGAGGAGCTCACAGGTTTGGTGAGGAATTGTGGAACAATTAGAGGTAGATACATAAAATATAGTTATGAATTAATAAAGAGTCCTTAAATGGTACAGCGATTAGTGGGGAAAATGAAAAAGTAAAGTATGTAATAGTAGTATATATAAAATAGTATATTAATTACATAGTAATGTGTATTATTTTTAATGGAAATACATATAGTAGTATATAATTACATGTTTCTTTACACACTGAAGCATACTATCATACTTATGTAGTAACAAGTTAAATAATTAATATTTATTGTTTATGATAGCACTCTATTAGGAAGATGAGAGAAGGAAAAATGATATGTATTTGAGGTGAAAAAGGTAAAATAATCCTTACCTTTCATAGTAGGAAGTCAATAGATTATGTCTGAAAAGTAAAGATAACATAAGCCAGGTGTGTTGGTGCACAACTATCCCTTCTGGAGGATAGGGCAAAGGTTGAAGTTCAGGGTCACCTAAGACAACCCTATCTCAAAATAAAATAATTAAAAGGGATGGAGATATAGCTCACTGTTAGAATACCCCTAGGTTCAATCCCCAGTACTATAAATAATAGTGATAATAATAATAGTAATAATAAATAAAATATTATTCCAAAATATGGGAGTAAATAGCAGAAGTCATAGTACAAAGAGCTTTAGCAGTTGCCTTTAGGGGCTAGGAACTGATGATGGGACACAAGGTAGCTCATTGAAGGATAGGTCCCACAGGAATGTAGCTTCTCCTCAAGGATGGAGTTGAATCACAGAAGTTAAATGACTTTATTTTGTTTTTGTTTTTAAGTAAGAATCTTTATAGAAAAGTTATCTGCTGTGTCACACGTGTATGTGGTGCCAGGGATCAAACCTAGGGGCATTGCACATACTGGGTAAGTGCTGTATCACTGAGCCACATTCCCAGCCCTGGTGGTCTGTTTTTAAGGGTATCTTTCTTAACTGTACCCACCTTCTTATATGTTTCTGCCCAGAGAGGTAGGAAAAGAACTCACCTTTCTGTGCCCTGTTGATATCAATGTTGTGATAAGTAACATTGTTACTGATCAGCTTTCCAGAAATTGTTTCAAATCTTGCTCCTTCCCACTGATCTCTACCCTCAGTTTAAGAAATATGAATTTAAAAATAATACTAAAGTTTGTTCTTTTGTTCATACATATGCAAAATTAAAATTTTTAATTAAAGTTTCACACAAGTGATTAAAGAGACATATCTTAGTCCATTTCTGCTCCTTTAACAGAATACCACGGACTGGATAATTTGTCAAGAACAAAAACTTACTGCCTCACTGATCTGGAGTCTGGGAAGTCCAATATCAAGATTCCAGAGGGTTTAGCCATTCTGATTCCCAGGTAGTGTCCTTATTATATCCTTAGATCACCTAAGATTGAACGACAAAGAGACAAAGATAACTAAATTTACTCTTCTAGAGTAATACAAGCACCATGCATGAGGGCAGAATCCTGATGACCTAATCATCTCTCAAATATCTGACTTTTTAATATAGTTACAGTGGCAATTAAATTTCAATAGGAGATTTAGAGGGAACAGACATTCAAATGATAACAAGAAACAAGGCCTGACAGGCATTAAAATGATTTTCTAGAACTGGTTTATTTGAACCTCTGCAGAATTTTCTGGTGGGAAGATGGAGGTATGAGAATGGTCTTCCCCAAAATAATTATTGCTCTCATTCCAGGCAAAGCACAGCACACATATTTCTTCTACAGCCTATAGCCCAATATCAGAGCCACCCATGCCCTCTGCTCCTATCTAAAAACAGCAAAAAGCATTGGCTCTTAGAGAGAAAGATGCAATACATTTAAAATGGAAAGGTGAAGCCCTTGAGCTGCTGGGCAAAACAGAAGCCTGGCTGGGCACAAAGCCAGGAAACTAGACTGGCTGGTCAGTCCCAAGGAAGCTGGCATCTCATTCACATAGAGTTGCTTTTTCTTTCTCAAACTGCTTTGTTTCCATAGTTTCACTTTCATTTTATTTCAGCCATGTTTGTATACCCATGAAATAACTGTGACATTAAAAAAGTGAATTATTAGTGTTACTCTGCATATGAATAAACTTTTAACTACAATCTCAATGACAATTCTATACTAGGGAATAGCCTTCCAGCAGTCCCAAGCCATAATTAATGCCTACACATCCAATATGCTCACATGGGCTAGGAACATAGCTCAGGTGTAGAGCACTTGCCTAGCACACACAAGGCCCTGGATTTAGTCCAGCACAAAAAAAAAATTAAAAAAATAAAGAACAACAATATTTACATTTGTTTGCCATCACAAATACTTTTATTGGTGGATAAGTTTTCATGTCATGCCATCATATTTTTAATCTAAGGCTTTATCTTTAGAATCTCAGTTCTTTTTATTAAGTTTTTTTAAAAAATGACAGTGGAATGCATTGCAATTCTTATTACATGTATACAGCACAATTATTTATATCTCTGGGTGTATATAAAGTATTTTGTCACCAATTCATGTCTTTATACATGTACTTTGGATGATGATGTCTATCACATTCCACCATTTTTACTAACCTCCTGCCCTCTGCCTTTCCCTCCCACCCCTCTGCCCTATCTAGAGTCTTAGTTCTTTAAAATTCGGTTGGTTCCCACTGCCCCAGTATTTCTAGTTTATTTACAACTATATAACAACAGTGTTTATAATCTAGGCATGGCTCCAGTTAGTTTAATGAACCACAATTTCCTATGGAGATGATAGTGATCCAAGCTGTGTCATTGGCAAGTTGTTATCTATTGAATTTAAGAGGTTCTGGACAAACAATAGATATTTGAGTCCTTTGAAAATCATTAGTCAGCTTGTTCTGGTGCAGCACTTACTGTGGATCTGCCAAGGTAGGCCCTACACTGAAATACCATAATATCCATTATGATTTTTATTTTGGGGGAGATTAGGTTATATACTTCAGGGGAGACAAAACTGAAAATTGTGAACTAGCAGCAAGTGCCAAACAATGTGTAGTTCAATGTTATTTAAATGAGGGTATTTGGGCCCTTGTGCTGTAGTGTTTCACAGGAGAAGTGTCTGTGCTGAAGTATTTTATAAGCAAAGGAGTTGAAGCTTAGGCTGTGCTTTTTAAGTGGGTGTAGTTAGATAGTTAAAAGATGAGGGAAAGGCATTCCAGCATTGCATTAAAAAAAACACAACTGCAAACATACCTAAAAGAATGAGCACAATGTGTTTCCCTAATAAAAGGAAATTCACACCTGAAAGAAACATTTGTTCTTAATCACTAAAATTTTAAAATAAACTCCACCAGAAATTTTCTCCTGAAATTAGAATATACAAAATTAGTTATCTAAATTAAGAAATCATTTTTTCTTCATCATTCTTCTAGAGGATTATCAAAATGCTCAAGAAGGTATTCCTGAGTCATAGTAATTACCACTTGCTGATCAGTTTTAGATAACAAGTTACCAAAGGAAATTCAAAACCCAAAGCCAAAAATAAAGGACTAAGTAATTATTAAAGTAAAATTGAAGTCATTGGCAGTTACTCCAAATTTTTAATTACTGTTAACTATCTCTAGATTAACTGAAGAGTAAGTTTAAATCAAAGAGATTTTTTTAAAAATCAGATAAAGCAACCCAATTTAAATTAATACTGCCTTAAGGTAATAATAATCAAAATATACATAAGTAAGTTTTAAGGAGAGTTTTGAAACATATTGTGGGTCATATAAACCCCAAACTGCTGGTATATTTCCAATTGTAACAAAACCAGGTAGCATACAGTGGCCCCAAGCATGGGGTAGGGGGCTGTGACACACACACACCTAGTGTCTGGGGACAGAGATCCCTTGGAAGATGCTCCCTGGTGCACACTCTGAGACAACCTGTTGTCGGGTCTAAGCTCTTTGTCATATGCCATTATATTCCACTCCTGGCGCCTGTTTCTGGCTTTTCTAACCTTTTTCACCTCACGGGTGGTGCCATCTATATGCTTTTGCTCCTGACGTCCAGGAAAAGAAAGAAAGCATGCCAAGACAGAAGGGAAAGGAAAACAGCAGGTTAAATGCAGTTACAATGTATAGGAAACAAGCTTGGCACACACACAAGAGACATTCACATTTTGATTACCCTACTATTAAGAAAATTCTAAAGCATCATACTTGTTCACAACAGACTCAACAGAAAGTAGCTGAGACTTAGTTCTTTAATCTAAATTAAAAAAAAAATTACTGTGCTACAACTGCTAGAGTTGCTTACTATGATTTTTGGTAAAGAATGTGCACTTCACTAGGCTGGTAGCCTGTTTTA
>NW_026000023.1:154761-216640 GCF_001458135.2 Marmota marmota marmota
CTTTGAACATAAGTAACAACAAGATAATCACACATAAAGCCTTTATATAAAATGCCCACTTCCACTTAAAAGATCCAAGTCTAAGAGTTAAAATCAGAGTTCAAACTTCTCCTGGTAAGTGATATGTATCCTGAAATACCAGAACTTTAGTAATCCAGCACCAGGGACTAATTTCAACAGCATTATTGTTTTGAAAGTTTGAAAGAATTCTTTTAACCCAAATGAGCTATCCAGGATACATCCAGTACATAAGTGTGTTTCCAACACTGTCTAACACTCCATCCACAATGACTAAAAACACTTTGAGGATGTGGGAAGCCATACCTGTAAGGTGTCAGGATGTTCAGAGGTGGAGGTTTATCACTCTGGTTGTAAATGTCAGCAACAGGATTAGGAATGCTGTTCTTTGAAACCACCTGCTGATCTTGAACTGTGGAACTTTTGAAAGCTTTTTTCATGTTGATGTCCTGTAGTGACACTGTTTAGAGAAAAGTCCCCCAAGTTAAATTATATATGGATATATATATAATTATTATTATTATATAGAATTTTTAACCATTTAGGAATAAGTTATCAATTGACCCACTATAGTAAACATCTCCTGTAATAACCAAATGATGGTTTTTTAAATTGTTCATTTAAAATCATGCTTAAAGAAAATGACCATCCCTCCTCGCTTAGAGATAACAGTTTTCTCTAAAATATGGTCAAATTATGGCTTTTCTTCCTCTGTAGAGATCAAATTTTTCACTGGACCTAAGTAGTAGAGCTTCAGATTCTTTAAACAGTCCTTCTCAGAAACCACATGGGAATATAGTTATGAGTATAAAAAGGCATGTAAATACATAGATTTCGGCATCCTAGGGGAAAACCTCAGTTAATAGTAGTTTAAGTATAATACCTTATACTTGTGCAAAAATCGCACAAGTGTAAATAACACATTAATCTTTCACAACACTGACACTAAGGAAAGACAACAAAAGTTTCTTAACATAAAGTCCTAGAAATTGAGTTGCTTGACTTATGAAACAAAACTATACAAAGGAGCAAAAATATCAGTGCTAGATATATTTCTTTCTTGTGTCTGTACAGCATTTACATTTTATTTGTTCACTCATCTGACCTTGATATAAACTTTTTGTGGAGAGTACACTGGTCCTATTAACACACCAGCTTGGCCACTGAAACTAATTCAGGTTGTTATGTGACACAACGTCTTCCAGCCTTCATACCTCCCCCCCCCAAGGAAAAAAAAAGGTGAGCTATATTTCCTATATTTCAGTCAAATATCTCTTCCACTCTCATATCCATATCAAGGAAAATAATAAGGTAAAATCTTAATTGAAAAGGGATTGTAAAGACATGACACATACTAAAAAATGTCATAAAATTTCATCTAGAGATTAACCTTTTCCAGCATAAAGTTTATCATAATCATTTCAATTCAAAAAGCCAACATAAAAACCTAATAAAGTAGAATATTAAAAATCACCTGTGCTGGGCTAGAGCTCAGTGGTAGAATACTGCCTGGCATGTGTTAGGCACTGGGTTCAATCCTCAGCACCACATAAAGATTAATAAATGAAATAAAGGTATTGTGTCTGTCTAAAGCTAAATTAAAAAAAAAAAACAATCACCTGTGCTATCAATTTTAAAACTGAATAATAGATTTAAGATGTTATGAATTCCTTATCTCAACTGACAAAATTGCCATTTAAATTTTTACTTTTATTTTTTTTAATATTTTTTATTAGTTGTTGATAGACCTTTATTTTATTTACTTATTTATATGAGGTGCTGAGAATCAAACCCAATGCCTCACACATGCTAGGCAAGCACTGAGCCATAACTCCAGCCCTAAATTTTTATTTTTAACTAGAAAATTAAATTCAAAAATCTGATTTAAAAGAGCATGTTTTTAGCTTCCTATTGTTGGAAAAGTCAGAACATTCATAATGGATATTGATACTAATTTAATTTTACCTTTAAGCGCGAACAAATATACTTTTTAAAATAATGAGGGATAAATTTCACAAATAAACTATGTTTTTTTTAATTTACAGCTTATTTTTATTGATACTACTATAAATAGGTTTAATACAAAAATAAAATGCTGGGATCATTTTAAAACAATGAGAGAAATTCTAAAATAATTTAGAAATTCTAAAAATAATTCATAACTTGAATGTTTTTCTCAAAGCAAATATGAATGGTGTATCTTGCAGTTCTTTAGCAAATTTATTCCAGTCTAATCTCAGTCTTTCATTCAAAAAAATACTGAAAATGAAATTTTTAAAATGGAATTACTGATGGCCTAAATTTTATTGCAACTGCCACAATTTTAGGAAATATAATCAAAATGATTTTCAGTTAACTTACATAGTGTTTGGTTAATGTTATTTTAAAACCTGAGCTTAAAGGCTTTTGGTAACTGCTATTTCTGAGATTAATGACATTTTTTAAATTGGCAGAATCACCAAGATTATTCATAAGCATCAATCCTCACAATTAGGCTAAAGGTTTTGCTCTTTGGCATGATACACCTATGACCCTCCCTCTTGGTTGGACTATCTCTTTGGATGGTTCTGTTTTAGGCAAGAATGTATTTTCAAAATAACTACCATTAACCTATATTAGGACTTCTACTACTGAATATATTTGAAGAAGCCTTTAGAACAAATACTATGTTTATATATAATTGTAGTATTTATATATATAATAGCAAATGCATGGTGTAGGAGATAAACAAGATATGAATCTTTTCATCACTAATTAACCCAATGTTGTAGGGTTTTCCTCACTATTCTTCTAGGAAACGATGAAATGAAATGTCAACATACTACCCCAAGGAAAAAGCAGTAATTACACTGCAATTAATTACTACCGTCTTGTCAACATCACTTCTAGCTCACAGCTTTCATGCAATTACCTACCCTCTTCAACTGTGGAATCCAGCTGGGTAACTTTGACAGCAAGGCGATCAATTCTGTCTTGAAGAGAATTTGCTCTGATGTAGAAGTTGTTAGCCTCATTAAACAACTCACCAAATATATCTTCAGCATGTTTGCCTGTAGAGAAGAAGAAATGGAGAAAGCCATCTGCTAAGGAGCTGTTGAGCTGCCCCCACACAGCCACACCAGTGCTTATTAGTGTCAACTCCCAGGGTCCTGTGCAAATGAGTGTAAAAATGAAGTATCACAGTCCACGGCCTTAGAACTTTTGGAATTTATTAGATATTTATATAATTGAAAAGTTGATGAAAAGTGGCAGAATTCTAAAATAGATAATACAGAATCTTCATCACTGCATGAGTGATCACTCAAGTTGTGTCCTGCTAAATGTGACTTCTTTAAGGAAGAAAAAAATTCTCATTTTGTATGTTTTAAGTATAAATACAATTTCAGGAACTAAACTTCCCTTTTACCACTCAAAATAATTCAATAAATCATATTTGACCTTAAATTTACCTCATTCACAATGAGAAACATTAGATATTTGGTCCTGTTGTTTTTTTAAAAAATATTTTTAGTTTTAGATTGACACAATGCCTTTATTTTATTTTTTATGTGGTGCTTGCTGGGACCAAACTCAGTGCCTCTCACATGCTAGGCAGCATTGCACTACTAAGCTATAACCCCAGCCCTGGTTGGCTCTTTACAATGGCATTAAGTTCTTCTAATTTATATTTGGAAATCTAGAGACAGTGATGTGTGATTTTACACTCTCTAAAAATCAGTATTTTGAATTTTGAGTTATTTTTTTTTCTTTATGGTCAACTCTATGTTCCTTTGAGTGCTAGGTATAACTCCCAACTTTTCTTAAAATGGATTTAATATTTCTGAAGACTTAACAAAGAGACATAAAACTTAGATCTACTTACACTGAATTTCCAAATCCCAATACCTTCCTTTACACATTCAACAAATATTTAATATCTGCCCATTTCATGTAAGGACTTAACTTCTATGACAGAGATACCTATCATTTCTTTTTATTTTCTTTTTCCATCAATTTATTGCTCAAATAACAACCCAAACATTCCAGAAGAAAACTTCAATGGAGCAAGCATAACAGTAATATTTTCTTGGTGATTTACTGTTTACTGAGCACTCTCATAGCCATTTTCTGTTCTCAGTGCTAAAATTCATCAGACTGTGAACTTCCAAAGAGCAAGAACCTTGTCTGTCTGTTCAATGTTGCAGCCCCAGTCCTAGAGCAAGGCTTCCCACACACATACTCCTTCAACAAGTAAATGAGTCAGGCCCAGAGGCTATCAGGGAATTACTGTTTTTCATTTTCTAGGTAATTAAACTGAGGATCAGAAAAGTAATCTTTCTAAATCTCCTGACTGGCAAATGGCAAAAGCAGATGAAACAAAATCATGGTCTACTAACTTTTAGATCTATGCTTTTATCATTTACTTCACTGAATCTCCTTGGCCACAAAATACAGAAGAGTATGGCAGATCCTCAAAACATTAAACATAGAATACCAGTATGATCCAGCAATTTCAATTCTGGGTACATGTCCAAAACAAGTGAAAACAGGGGCTTGGGAAATACTTGTACACTTAGGTTCATTGAAGTGTTAGTGACAACAACCAAGAGGCGGAAGCAACCCATATGACCATCAACAGGTGAAAGGATAAACAAATGACATATTCAGCATTCAAAGATAGAATTTCTGACATGATACAACATGGATGAGCCTTGATAACAAGGGAAATAGTCACAAAAAGATGAATACAGTGATTTTACTCAGATGAAGTATTTAGAGAAGTTAAAAATTCTTACAAACAGAAAGTAGAGTGGTACTTGCTAGGGGTTGGGGGAAGAAGGCAATGGGAGTTGTTTAATGGGTACAGAGTTCAGTTCTTTCACAAGATAAAAAAATTCTCAAGATCTACTGCACAATTTGAACATTCCCACAGTATTGAAGTGTACACCTAAAAATGATTAAGATGGCAAATTTTGAGTTATGCATATTTTATCACTATTAAAAATGAAAATTTGGGCTGGGGTTGTGGCTCAGTGGTAGAGCGCTTGCCTAGCATGTGTGAGGCCCTGGGTTTGATTCTCAGCACCACATATAAATAAATAAAATAAAGGTCCATTGACAACTAAAAAAAAAAAATTAGATGAAAATTTTAAAAGTTTCAGAAGAAAATCATAAAAATTAAGGATTCTACACTGAAACAAACATCTCTTCCCCTCTTTACTCTGAACTGTTAACAGCCTCTTTCTCTATTTCTTCTGAAGTATAGATTCCAAATAACAACCCAAACATTATGGTTTTTATTTCTTTTTTTTTAATGTGGTGCTGAGGATCAAAGACAATGCCTCTCACGTGCTAGGCAAGCACTTCACCAATGAACTACAATCCCAGCTCTTGTTTATTTAGTTTGATAGTAGGGGATAAGGTGGTGAGAAAGATTTCAGTTATTTTTAAGATGACTAAAATCACAGCAGATTTGTAAGAAAAGAAAAAGCAGGTAAAGTGCTTAGATTTTGGGCTGCCACTGCGTGCATTGTAATGTTAGTGATTAGTTTAAGAAAGAGAGTGAAGGCAGTTGACAAGGGGGCTTGCACATAAGGCACAGATATGGTGGGAGGAAGCAAATGGGTTTAGGGACTGCAAGAACAATGTTGTACTGACAGAACAAATATCAAGCAGAAATTTGGTCATAGGACTTGCCAGATGATACTGAGTGGCTTATGTTCTATCCAAGTCCCTTTCCCCATTCTTCCTGGCATTTTTGCCCTACCACTCTGTGAAACAGTTCTCCTGCCTCAGAAGACTACTTCCTTTTAAAGTCAAGGGCCAACTCTGGGCCTTATCTGGTCCATGGTTGCCATGTCCCCCTTTGCCAAGTCTGCTCACTTGCCTGCCTCACACCTAAATCCTATCTGTTGGCTCCTCCTCAGCTTCCTCCCCTGCTCAGACTAGAAACTCCTTCATATAAACCCAGGGCTCGGGGTCTTGGGGTTTTACTTTTATTTAATAGAAGTTCTTTTTGCTATTTGGCAAAAGAAAAAAAGCTATTTATGCTTAAGCCTAGTGTTTCAATATTTCCAAGAACTTTGCTCTTAAAAACTACTGACAGGTGCTGGGCTATAGCTCAGTGGCAGAGCGCTTGACTAGCATGCATGAGGCACTAGGTTCAATCCTCAGCACCACATAAAAATAAACAAATAAAATAAAGGGATTATGTCCATCTACAACTACCAAAAAATATGGAAAAAAAAACTACTGACAAATATAGATCTCCATGTCAAATATTTCAATCTCCTCCCTTTCCTGTCAACATTCGCTTGGGCATCTAATCCAGTCTAATGGCTTCAAATACTCTCTCAGTGCTTACAACTCCTCACTTTTATTTCAGGGTGCCCTCTGCCTTAAAGGGACACTTCTTTATTACACTTCTTCTGAACAATATCACCTGGGTGTCTAATGAACAATCCAAACTCATGTTCCAGAACAGAATTCCTCATTTTCCTTCCCAAGCCTGCTCCTTTCATCATCTTCTATGCTTGAAAAGTGACAACTGCATCCTTCTTGTTACTCATGCCACAGCCCTAGGGGTCATCCTTGACTCATCTTGTTCTCTCCCATCTGTTGACTCTCCAGCAAACCCTCCCCAAGCATACTTTTGCAGAATAGACCCAGAACCTGACCATCCTGCACCACCTCCCTGAGTCCCGCCCTGATCCAAGTCACACTCACTTTTCCCCTGGATATCCCTTACTGCCAAGGAATTCACTTCCCATTATTCACTCAGACACATGCCCCCTTCAGATCACTTCCTATAGAGCAGCAGAGTCATCTTATCAACCTTAAGTTAGATCCTGGTTCTTTTCTGCATTCTTAAGTCCCTTCTGTTCCTTGCCATCTCACTTAGACTAGAAGCCAAAGACCAGGAAATGACATAGAGTTCTCCATGATCTGGCTCCACTTACTCTCCTGGCCTCATCTCCCATACCCCTTTGCGTGCACATTCCATTCCCATACACTGGCTTCCTCACTGCTTCTCAGACATGCCAGTGTACTCCTTCTCCCCAGTCTTTTGCATTTCCTATTCCTTCTGCCCAGGTCATTTCTGTTTAGCTCTCTCACTTCATACAGCTCTATGTTCAAATGTCACCTTCTAAGTGAGACCTTTTAGCAACCCTAGCTAACTGTATCACCTCATCACATACATCATCACACACCCTCCCTCATCTCACTGCTGGAGTTTTCTCTTTAGTGCTTATTACCATGCAATCAAGTATGGTACTTTTATGTGTTCTCACAATTTATCATCTGTCTTCCTCACTAAAACATATGATCCATGAAGACAAGAATTCTCCTCAGTTTTGTGCACTGCTCTATCTATCCCCTGTGGCTACAGCACACCTTGATTATAGGTTTTCAGAAAATATTTTGGAATATATGAATAAAAATGCATTGACTGAGTCATCACCCGGTTAATTTAAAACTGACCCTTCAGGATGCAGACTAGGGTCTGTAAGAATAGTTGTCCTTTCTGTGCTCCCACAATACCCTCATCCTACCTCAATCCCATGACTCTCATAACTCTAGTCTTTATTTCCCTAAGCTCTTTGAGGGTATTAGTTAAGCTTTTGACCTCTATATTGCTTTCGCTGAGCAAAAACTCTCTGTCACTGAGCAAAAACAATGATCTAAACCAGTGTCTTCTTGTTAACAAGTACACTGCCAGCTAATGTTCTCTGCTTGAAGTTTGGAAAATGCTGAGCTAAAAAGATTAAACATGTTCCTATCCCTTAGGGCATCTCAAAATCTTTAACAGGCTAATATGTGTATGTGCTGGGAATCTGCAAGAGGATTCTAGCATATCATGCTTTCAAAGTGACCTGGCTTAGAAACACCTAGTCACATCTTTCAGAACTGCTGTTTTATAACACTCTCTTGGTAAATGCTGGGTGCCTTGCAGATGAGCACATATTCCAAATGTTTTTGTATCCAATGGTTAGTTCTTTATTTCTGAATATGTGACATAGTCAGGTGAAACTAATTTTTGTTTTCCTACGTGACAATTTATAATTAATTACATATTTTGTATAAATATATACATATATATTCCAGTGCAATCTCACAATCTCCTATCCTTTCCCCTTTAGCTACACAGAGGACTAATTTAGAGGGAGAACATAGATCTCCAAAAAGATGGGAGTGTATGCCACAGCCTCTTGCAAAAGTTATAGCAGCATTTACAAAGCATTGTGATTATTATTGAGAAAAATTCTCTGTACTCTCTGCTAGATGCTATATAAGCAGAAAAGGATAAGTAACATGTGCCCTCTCCTATCAATGCATAGCTCTATTTGAAAAGTAAGCAATTGATACTATAGTTCTACTTGGAAGCTCTTGATTTATAGAGAAACACAGAAATTAAACACTTGTATAATTAATATTTTGCCAGCTGCTGAAAGCTCAAAAGTGACTAAGAGGAAGGAAATGGAAGGAGTTGCATTTTTTGATGAACAAGAATAAAGTGTTGCAATTATAGTCTTCAGTTTTGCAAACAGCGACAGATTTTAAAAGCAGAATCCTAACTCACTCTTTCAATGGCAAGTCCATTAATAGTTAAACTAAAATAATTCTGGATTGAATTAGCAACCATTCTGAGGGAAATGTAATTTGCTCATTCATTACTGGCAAAAGTTACAATTCTGGACTTATTCATACCATACGAACTTGTTTCCAGCTTGAGAAATCTATGTTCAAATTACCCCCACATAAAAATGTTGCATGGATTTCAACAATATTCTTTCTAAGCATTTTATAAGAAGGTAATGAACACTGGTTATTAAACATACTCAGTTATTCAGCAAACATTCATCAAGCACACACTATGTGAAAGGCATTGTCTCAGTGGACTGAAGAAACACAGCAATGAACACAGTCAAAGTCTCATGAAGCACATATTACAGTTGGGGGAAACGGACAATTAAACAGATCATGTGACAGCTGATAACTAACACCCTGAAGAAAACAGTAGGAGACTAGAGAGTGGTAGAAGATATTCTATAGCAGTATACAGAGGAAGAATCTTCCAGGCAGAAGACAGAAACATGCTTGGTATGTGTGAGCAATATCAAAGGAGGACAATGTGGCTGGAAGCCAGTGAGTGGTGGAGAAGAAAAATAAATGCCCTCCCCTTTGAGGGGTGGGTGACTACAGTGGGAGTAAAGAGACCATCTGGGAGGATCCTGACTAGCAAGTGAGATGATGGTGACTAAGACTAGAATAGTAGCAGTGAGATAGGCAGCAGGTGTACAGATTGGCAAATATTTTGAATATAACTGACCTCATTTGCTATTGGATTGGATATCTGTTATAAGAAACAGAAGAGACAATCCAAAAGCAACTGGTGGAGTAGAGAGCTCATTTGCTAAGACAGAGGGGTTGGGGAAAAGGAAAGGAAAAAATGATAAATTTAGTTTAGACAAGTTGAATCTGAGATGCCCATTAGAAATCCAAGATGCTATCAAATGGGTAGCTGTATAATTGAGTTTGAAGTCTAGGGAAGAGATCAGAAATGAACATGTACATTTGGAAGTTATAGCATAAAGATGGTATTTCAAGCCATGACACTGGAAGAGCTTGCCTAGTTGAATGGGAACAGGCAGAGAGGAATTTCAGTGACTGAGCTTTGGAGCACACCAACTTACAGGGGTTGGGAAGATCAACAAAGGAAAGTAATATTGAATAGCTGTAAGGCACAAGAAACACTAAAGTGAGGTAGTCCAGAAGCCAGATGAAAAAAGTCTCTTCAAAGGCAGGAAGTTATCAATAGTCCAATGCTATTAACAGACTAAGTTTTAACTGAGACAAAGACAATGACAAAAGCAGAAGTAGTGGAGAAATAAATGGTTCTCTGAAGGACTATTTCTGTGAAAGGAAGCAAGAAATAGGACAACTGGGAGAGGATAATCTGTGGTTTAAGCTGGGAGATTTCCCTATATGTTATATTTAATAGGAAGGATATATATAAGTGGGGGTTGGGGGAAGATGCAGAGAAGAAGGAAGGAAGATAATGTAGTCCTAGAGTAAGCACAAGGGGGTGGGATCCAGTGCTCAAGTGGAAGAGATGGTTTGGATAGGAGTAGGAACAAGTTATCATTTTAAAGGAAGGTGAGCAGGATACACCAGTACACAGCCCTCATAGTGGGTTGATATGTCAGAACACAGATGTCAAGATTTCCTGATTGCTTTTATTTTACCAATAAAATAAGCAGAGTGGCCATCAGAGTGGGGTAGTACAGGATTAAGAAGAAGATATGAAATAAGCACTCTGATAAGAATACCAAAACTAAGACATTATATGAATATTGTTCAGCAACACTAAGAGTTCACATGAACAAAGTGCATATGATTTTAGATCTTTATTTTCGAATATAAGCATTTAAAGCTACAAATTTCCCTCTAAATATTTAACAAATACACTGATATTTTGTGTTTAATTACCACTAGAAATAATATCTAATTTCTGTTTTGAATTCTTCGTTGACCCAGTGAGTAAAAAGATACTGCTTGACGTTCCAATAATTGAGAATTATCTAAAACTATTATTATTATTCCATTATCATCACATTCTATATAGTAATCTTTTTAAAACTTATTCTTTTAGAGCCTAGCATATGTTCCATATCAGTGAAGTTCCATGGGAAATTAAGAGAATGTGCATTCCACAGTTTGGGAGTTCAGTATATACACATCAACTAAGTTAGATTGGGTGGTAGTGTTCAAACCTTCTATATCATTCATTCATGCATGGAATTCATAGCTTAAAAGATGAAAAAAAAAGTCAACGAATAAATGACTTAACATTACATTTCAAAGCCCTAGAAAAACAAATCAACACCACAAACAGTAGAAGACAGGAAATAACTAAAATCATAGCTAAAATCAATGAAATTGAAACAAACAAACAAAAAACTGAAAAAATTGACAGAACAAAAAGTTGGTTCTTTGAAAAATAAGTAAAACTGACAGGCCCTTAGCCATGCTTATAAAGAGAAGGAGAGAGAAAACTCAAATTACTAACATATGTAATGAAAAAGGAAATATCACAACAGACACTACAGAAATTCAGAAGATAATTAGAAATTATTTCGAAAACTTGTACTACAATAAAATAGAAAATATTGAAGGCATCGACAAATTTCTAGACACACATGATTTGCACAAATTGAATCAGGATGATATACACAATTTAAACAGATCAATTTCAAGCAAGGAAATAGAAGATGCCATCCCAGAAGTGTACCAACCAAGAAAAGCCCAGGACCCAGTGGATACACGGCCAAGTTCTACAAGACCTTTAAAGAAGAACTAATACCAATGCTTTTCAATTCATTTCAGGAAATAGAAAAAGAGGCAGTACTTCCAAACTCATTCTATAGGGCCAATATTACCCTGTTTCCAAAACCAGGCAAAGATACATCAAAAAAAGAAAACTTCTCACCAATAGCTCTATTGAACATAGATGCAAAAATTCTCAATAAAATTTGAATACAAAAACATATCAAAGAGATAGTGCACCACAATCAAGTGGGATTCATCCCAGGGATGCAAGTGTGGTTCAACATGTGGAAATCAATAAACATAATTCATCACATCAAGAGAATTAAAGATAAGAATTATAGGATCATCTCAATAGACACAGAAAAAGCATTTGACAAAATACATCACCGCTTCATGTTCAAAACACTAGAAAAATTAGGGATAACAGGAACATATCTCAACATTGTAAAGGCTATCTATGCTAAGCCACAGGCCAATATATTTCTAAATGGAGAAAAGTTGAAGGTATGCCCTTTAAAAATTGGAACAAGACAGGGATGCCCTCTTTCACCACTTCTATTTAATATAGGTCTTGAAACACTGGCCAGAGCAATTAGACAGAAAATCATATTGCACATGTGGGCATATGAGATAGGGAATGCATTTGCTGATACTTCCTAAAGTACCTAATAAATAATAAGTATCTTATAGATAATAAACCCTTTCTCATGCTCTTTATACCTTTTTAATGAAGGCTTTCTCACAGAACAATTTTGTTTTCTTCTGCAGAGACTCTGGCACAGAGTTGTGCTTCTCATTTCTCCTTTAAAAATTCTCTTTTTTTTCTTTTTTCTTTTTTTGTGGGGGGGGGCTTGTTTATTTCTTATTATGTGGTTCCCCAGGCAGCAAATGGCCAAGTTATTTCTCTAGGTTGCTGAGCACATTTTTTCTTTTTAAACTTTCCCTTTAAAATTCCCAGCATTTATTCTGAGGACTCAGTACTAACTCACTGCCTTAGGTTGCTCCAACACCCATTTCTGTATGACCCTGCTTTCCAGTCCCAGTTCAGTATGCATCCCTTCTACTCCTTTAGCTCCTAACACCTATGGACAGATTGATGATTTTTTCTTAATTAATTAATTAATTTTAAATTTTGATTTGTTGTATATGACAACAGAATGCATTACAACTTATACTACCCATATAGAGCACACTTTTTCATATCTCTGTAAACAAAGTAGAGTCACATCCTTTGTGTCTTACATGTACTCAGAGTAATGATAAACATCACATTCCACCATCTTTCCAACCCCTAATCCCCCTCCTTTCTTCTCCCTCCCCTTTTCCCCTTTGCCTTATCTAGAGTTCATTTAATCCTCCTATCCCCCCCCCCCAGCATATTATGAATCAGCATTTTAAATCAGAGAAATCTAAACCTAGATTCCCTTCAGTAGATGAATAGATAAGGAAAATGTAGTATATGTACACAATGGAATATTATTCAGCATTAAAAGAGAATAAAATCATGGCTTTTGTAAATGGATGGGGCTCAAAAATATAATGCTAAATGAAATTAGCCAGTTGCAAAAAAACCAACTGCCAAATGGTTTTTTAGATTTTGATTGTTCTTATATAAGATGTCAGAGAAACAAGGCTTTCTACTTTTTTCCTGTAAAGAGGATTTACTTTGGAAAGTGGTTTCTCAAATTAACTCTTTAACAGTAAGATTTCTCAAACATAGGAACAGAACATAAATCCCAAGCCATAATTTTTGTTGGGGTGCACACATTTGAAGCTGGGATGGAAATAANCCGCCTTCTCACCTCAGGTTAGTTATGGGACTCCTTGGCTTGAATAAATCATATGAGACAATTCCCATTATAAATAACTATATACCCTATTGCTTCTTTTGTTCTGGAGAATCCTTACTAATACACACATTATATTTCTATTTTCTCCCTCCATGTTTGGTATTATGTTGCCATATATTTTACTTCTTATATTATAAACCCATAATAAATAGTTACTGTTTTTGAACAATTAATTACCATTTGAATTAATTAAAAATAAGTGAAATTATTGATGTAGGACAGATGAGGCTGAATACCAGAGGAATTTTCAGGAAGCAGGTTTAATTACAGCAGGATCATCTGGCTTTTTTTATTTTCTTTCCATAAAAGCAATGTTCTCTCCCACCTTTTTTACATCCTAATTGTAAGAGAAACACTCTGCCATCACAGTAAGAACAAAATTAACATACCAGCCTTTTCTTTTAAGACTTTAAAGTGCTAATTATATTCACAAAGAAGAAAAAACAGCAAACTGGCATTCTTGATATGTGAACACTGAGTATATTCAGTTTTCATGTGTGCAGACCCCAAATTGAGCAAACTGTTTTTATTTTTTAAAAAGAATATCACGGCTAGATTTGCACAGATAAGAGTTTTCACATGTAAACTGTACTGCAATGGGCTGAATAGACTAAATTGAAACCCATGATCCTCTGCCATAGCAGAACAGGTTGATGGGACTGTAACCTATCAACTTCATTAAATTATTGTGACATGTTTCAAAATTGTTTTACTAATAGCTAGAAATGGATGAGTGTACAAGATTGACTGAATAGATTTGTGATGCATATTTTTTCTCCACTGCACAGTCACAAAGCCTGCCCTGCAAATTTTTAGAATCCACAGTTAGCAGAATAATTATTAATGATTATTAATGATTCTGTCTTTTCTATTCCCAATGTGCCAGTAACCTTTGCTCTGATTGCTGTGTGCCAGGCAATTAACAGTATATAGCACATGGGAGAGCTAAATCAGGCAATACAGACTACATTATACACAGAGAACTAAATGTGTCCACACCACAGATGTTTGACTTTTTAATCAGATTTACTTGTGCTCACCTCAGAATAAAAGTGATCCAAGTCCTGTGCAAATGCCCATGTAGAGTGACATGATCCTGGCTGAACAGTTCCTCTACCTTTCCATTTTACTGTGCCCTTTTTTATTTTCAAGGGCAAAGACTGTCTCAGCCTACCTCAGTTTATGCTACCCTGCAAGAAATCAAGTGCCTACTGACATTTCCCAGAAGGCAGACATTTATATACACCACAACTTATAGACATATATGAAGTGTGGGCATTATGAAAGATTGGATCAATCCAGAGCATTTTCCACTTGAAGAAAACACGACTAATTGATTGGCCTGAATGGAAACTCACAGTGGGGTTCAAAACGTGGTACATGCCCTCAAAAAAATAGAAGTTGTATATGAAGTTTTATATGAAGGTGATGATGGAGCTAAACTGCCTGCAATTGAAGTCCAATTACTCAGCTGGTTTTCATAAAGATTAATTCATCTGAAAGTTTGCAATTGTTTTGTGCTTCAGGCCTGCTATTTGTTTAATTAGTTAAGACTGAGGAATCTTGAAACAGTAAATTATCTTACCATTATTGCCAAAAATTATTGGTTATGGAACATTATATATAAAATATTAACATTTGCTTCTGGAGCACATGAGAAAGGGCAGAAGGAAAACACCCTTTTAGATTTTCACCTAAAATGGACATCAAGGCAGAGGAGAGTAACTCTTTCTGTATATCATTTATATAAAAGAAGACTCAACTTACCAGGTATTCAATATTTTGTCAATGCACATGTTGTTCCATAGGCAATGATTTTATTTATTTATTTTTGGTACTGGGAATAGAACCAAGAGGCACTGTACTACTCAACCACATCTCCAGTCCTTTTTATTTTTCACTCTGAGACAGGGAATTGCTAAGTTGCTCAGAAGTCTGCCAAAGTTCCTGACATTGGCCTCAGACTTGCAAACCTCCTGCTTCAGCCACCTGAGCTTCTGGAATTACAGGCATACACCGTCATGCCTGGCCTTTGGCAATGATTTTACAAATATGCAGCCTGGGCTCTTTATGGTGCACAAATGTAAAACATTACTTTTAATAATGGAAACAAATTCTTTAAGTAAAGAACATTACTGAAGAAATTTGTCTTCAGATTTTATATTACTTTGGATCTTATTTGATAATACTTTGGCATCATTTTAAAGTATGTGCTGATTCCTCACATCTGATAAAGAAATCTGCATTGGTTTTCTCAATTACGTGAGTTGTATTATGTAGGTCAATCACTACATAATACATCAATTAAAATATTTGAAAAGAATATTGATCCAGTAGCTTAACTATCCATGCCTAATTATTGTTCTTTTTAATATAACAACATGAAATATATTCCCAACTGCACTGAAATTACTAATAGAATTTCAAAGCTGTCTCCTATTGATATCATGAAGATATGGCTCATTTCAAAAGATTGGCTTCATCATATTTTACTTCAGTCTAGGAAGAATTACTATCACAAAATTTTACTCTATTTCCATGTTGAATCACTGATTCAAAATGAAACATGTGTAGAACTACTTAAAATAGAAAAGTTAATTGCAAACTGCTAATTTATCTACAAGAGAAATATTAGTGTGATCCAACTAATAATAAGATAATCTCTTTAGAACTCATACTGGAGTAAACATCATAATTCTTTCCAAAGTACTATAACTTATATGTAGGAAAATGAAAATTAGATACCATGAAACAGTGTATAGAATACAGAAATCATTAGTGCAAGATGGGGTTGTAATTGATTTAAATACTGTCAATTATATGATAATATTAAGTCTTAAAACAGAATCAAATAGCTTTCTGCTGCCTTATTTAGTAAATATGTCTCTTCAGACTTATAGCATTGATAATAAATAATTTATTATCACATACTACAATTAAAGTAAGAATTTACATTACACCTTTATGTATTCCAAATGTAACACTGTAAGAACCAATTAGCTTTTTAAGAAAATCTTTTAAATTTAATTTTAATTTTTAAATTTGTTCTAATTAGTTATATACTAGAGTAGAATGCATTTTGATGCATTGTACACCAATGGAGCACAACTTCTTTTTCCTCGGGCTGAACATGGTGCAGAGTCACACTGGTAGTGTAATCATATATATATATATATATGGTAACAACATCCAATGTCAATCTCATTCCATCTCTTGCCCAATTGCTCTGGATAGACTTTTAAGAACTGTGTTGAATAAAAGTAGTGAGAACATATATCTTTTTCCTGTTCCTGATTTTAGAGGAAATTATTTCAGTTTTGCTGCATTTGGTATGATTTTGGCTTTGGGTCCCCCAAATAAAACCTTTATAATGTTGAGGTAAGTGTCTTCTATCCCTAGTTTCCCTAGCATTATCAATGTGAATGGGTGTTGGGTTTTATCACTGACCTTTTTTGCATCAATTGATATGATCCTATAATTCTTTCATTTAATCATTTTGTGGTGAATTCATTAATTAATTTCCCTATGTTGAACCAACCTTGCATCCCTTGGATGAAAACCACTTGATCATGGAGTATTATCATCTTGATGTGTTGTTGAATATGGTTGGCTAAAATTGTTTAAGGATTTTTGCATTTAATTTCATGAGGTATATTGGTGTGAGTGTTTAACCTGGGATAGAGTTTCTTCACATTGCTCACACTCGTCATAAATTTTCAGATTCAGGAATCCTTCTGTTTCAACCTCCCTGGTAGCTGGAATTCAGGCACATGTCACTGAATGCATAAGCTTGTAATTCAGGAAGAGAAAAGTAAAATAATCATAATTCAAAGGCAATACAGTTCAGAACACTAACATAGTGACAATTAACTTGTACTAAGAACCTATTCTCTCTCTAAAACAAAGAGATCTTTGTTCTTGAACAAGTTGTTTCTTTTAGGCTGAAGTCTCTCCAAAATATAAGGATTGTGTTGCTTTAGTTCTCCAGGTCATTATGAAGATTTAATGAGGTAATACAAAACCATGCTAAGAGAAATAGCAAAGCAATGGGATAACTTGTTCTTTACTACTGAACTATACTGGACTCCCTTGCAAAATGCAAGTTGTATATTTTCACAGGTTTCAATTTTCAGTGTTTTAATTACCAGAAAATGTTCTTGAGACTCATCTTTGTTTATCAGCTGTACTTTACATTTAGGGTCAAATCAGCTGCTTATTAATTTATAACTTAACTCTTTTAGAAACGTGTTCTCTTCTGATATTAGAGAGTGTAATTATCCCCTTTTGTGAAACTTATCACACCAAGGGCAAGAAATAATAAATTCCAAAACTTGGCATGAACTGCTGATACCCCTTCTCTAACATATCAAATGGAATGAACAGACCTTGTTAGAATGCTGGTTAATCTTCATGTTACTCTCCACATGGTTTAGAAGACAAAACTCTCTTTCTACATGGATACCAATGAGTCATGACAGTGTTTAGCTTGCTTGAATCTAAAGAATCTGTATTATATTCATAACATTCTGCTACTGGATTCCTTGTGAGGCAGAATTTGAAAATATTATGAAAACTGGAGGCAAGATGCAAGTAGCTTTAGGAAGTTTTCATCACTATAGAATTTTGTAGGAGTACTGGAAGAGAAAATCATTAGTGTGAGTTCAAGAATGAATGAGGGGCCTGGGGCATGGTTCAGGAGAAGAGTCATCCCTGGGGATGACCTAAGCATGACTCTCCCCTCCATAAAAAAAGAAAACAGGAAAATTAATTTGAGTCCAAAAATATCCTCCTTTCAAGGATATCATATCTAAATGACATAATGGAAGAGGATCTAATTCTCTTTTCCTTTTACTCTATTTTTCAATCCTTACATAATGATCATAAAATCTGTTTGTCATATTTGAAGATTTTTAAAAAATGCATTATATGTGACACCAAAAACTAAAATATTAAGTAATTATTTCATAAAATATTAATTTAAACCAAAAGGTTCTTTAAATAACTCTTCCTTATTTATTATATGATCACTGAAAAATGCCTTTGTCTAATATAAGATAATTGTAAATTTGGAGAAGTACTGGAAGAGAAAATCATTAGTTTGAGTTCAAGAATGTGCATTATTCTCTGTGTCCTCTATTCTATACCATTGGTCTACCAGTTTGTTTTTGTTCCAATACTATGTTTTTTTGTTATTATTGCTCTGTAATAGTTTAAGCTCTGGTATAGTGACACTGTGTACCCACCTTCCTTAATAATACTCCTTTGGTGCAAGAATTAAAATCAAGAATCCATAAATGAAATGGACTCAAACTAAAAAGTTTCTTCTCAGCAAAAGAAACAATCTGTGAAGTGAACAGAGAGCCTACAACTTGGGTACAAATCTTTAACTCTCACACATCAGAGACAGCAATAATCTCTAGGGTACATAAAGAACTCAAAAAGCTAAGCACCAAAAAAATAAAAATAAAAAAAATTTAAAACAAAAGAACCCAATCAAATAAATGGGCCAAGGACCTGAATAGACACTTATCAGAAGGTGACATACAATAATTCAACAAATATATGAAAAATTGTTCATCATCTCTAGCAATTAGAGAAATGCAAATCAAAACTAAGATTTCATCTCATTCCCATCTGAATGAGAGCTGTTATCAAGAAAAACAACAATAAGTGTTGGCGAGGTTGTTGGGAAAAATGTACACTCATACACTGCTGGTGTGACTGAAAATTGGTGCATCCAATATGATAATCATTATGGAGATTTCTTGGAAAATTGGGAATGGAACCACCATTTGACCCAACTATCCCTCTCTCCTTGGTCTATACCCAAAATACTTAAAAACAGCATATTACAGGGACACAGCCACATCAATGTTTATAGCAGCACAATTCACAATAGCTAAACTGTGGAACCAACCCACATGCCATTAAAAAGATGAATGGATAAAAAAAATGTGTCATATATACACAGTGGAATATTGCTCAGCAATAAAAGAGAATAAAATCATGGCATTTTCAGGTAAATTAATAGAGTTAGAGAAAATAATGCTAAGTGAATTAGCCAATCCCAGAAAACCAAGTGCCAA
This sequence comes from Marmota marmota marmota, assembly GCF_001458135.2. Lineage (NCBI taxonomy): Eukaryota > Metazoa > Chordata > Mammalia > Rodentia > Sciuridae > Marmota > Marmota marmota. The sequence continues at coordinate 174,026 of NW_026000023.1, forward strand.
ATAAATGTTTTCCCCTGATTCATAGTAGGGTATGAAAGAAGAGCGTAGGAGGAATAGATGAACTCTAGATAGGGCAGAGGGGTGGGAAGAGAAGGGAGGGGGCATGGGGTTAGAAATGATGGTGGAATGTGATAGACATTATTATCCAAAGTACATGTTTAAAGACATGAATTGGTGTGAATATACTTTGTATACAACCAGAGATATGAAAAGTTGTGCTGTATATGTGTAATAAGAATTGTAATGCATTACATTGTCATATATGAATAAAAAAACTAATTAAAAATCTGATTGTAAGAAAACATATGTATGAAACCCTTTTTATATATGAAACCCAGTTTTTAATATTTAAATAACTACTTTTTTCTTAGAAAAAAATGATCACAGAAAGTATATTAGTTTTAAGGACAGCATTTGATAAATAGCAGTCCTGTAATTCTAGAACATTTTAGACTTTTCAAACATACAAAGTAATTAGTCATATCGAAATGTTGAATGTAATAACTACCAAATGGGGGTAAATTCAGAAACAAATATTTATAAACAAATATTGTGAATTGCATAGGAAATTACTTAATAAAATGGCGTAATACACAGTAAAATATATTGTCTATGAAAAGGGAAGTGAAATGCCTGAAGGGTACCGCAGAAGATGAATTGTATCAGGGGCACCTGGGTTTAAAACAAGGATCAGTGAATTGGTCCCCAGAGCAAAAATCCAGCTAATAGCCTGTATTTGTCAATAGTGTGTCTATTTTTGTTTTGCAGTCCTGGGATTGTACCACAGGCTTCATTAGTGCTAAGTGAGCACTCTGCCACTGAGCACTCTACCACTCTCCCCTGGTTTAATTAGAGAATCAAAGTCAACATAAGCCAGTCATGGAACCAAGTACACTTCATAAATGTGTGCCTGAGGCCCCCAGCTTTGCTCACTCTTGGCTGGAGGCTAACTCTAGATCTTAGAGAATGCCTGCCCTTCCTAGAGGCTGTTCACCCAAGTCTGGGCCTGTGGACTTCCTCCACATCAAGCCAGGAGGGTCTGTCAGTGCAGCTGAAATCTACAGAATTGGAAGAACTCAGCATCATATGCATGACATTCCTGCCTAATGGCATATCCTGCACCCAGTCATGAAGTAACATCATCTGATCCCAAACTGAAGACAAAGCTACAAAACTGACATATACCATTCAACAACTTAAATGTCAGCAACAACTTAAAAGCACAGCAAGACTCAGGAACTGTCCCAGACTAGAGGAGACTAAAGAAACAAGAACACTGGACACAATGCATTATGGATCAAAAACAGCCCCAAGCTAGGTTTTATTTTGGTTATAAAGGGCATTGTTGAAATAATTAGCAAATAATGAATAAGTTTTATAGATTACATATTAATATTTAACAAAATTTGATATTTTTAATTTTGGCCATTACACTATAGTTACATAAGATAATTTTGTGTTTAGGAAATACAAGTATTTTGTCATAAAGAGGTATTCTGTCTCCAACTCACAAATGGTTGAGAGAAAATTATCTTTGTTGTATTCTTATTCTTATATTTATCTAGAAAGACAGGAGGACAAGGGATAAAGCAAAGGTAGTAAATGTTAACATTTTGGGAATGTTTTCTAGGAATTCTTTGTACTAATGTTAAAACATCTAAGAAGTCAAGAATCATCAAAATAGAATATTTGTAAGAGAAAAATAAATTTTTAAAACTGTATCAATAATTAACATTACACTCAATAAAATAAGCCATAGATCTATATAGATACTATTATTTGAATAAAGGGAAAGTTGGATGAGGCATAGGAATATATGTAACAGTCTCAAATTATCTTCATATAAAATGCTAAGTAACTACAAAGAGTAAAGACAATACTACAGAACAGAAACCCCAAAGGCACCACCTTTAGTGATCAATGCTAACATCATCAGTAATGGGATTCAAAGAGAAAGTCACAGAAGCATTTCTGCAATACTCTTGGCAAATAACATGTAATCTGGTTCCAGTCATAAAAAAACATAATAGCACATCTGAGAAACATTATATGAGCATTCTTTCTTATCAGATTCATGATCATGTAGGCCTAGGAAGAGACAGAGGAAAGTTTGACCCTGAAGGAGTCAACAAAATGCAATAATTGGGTGCATTTTATGAATCTGAATGGGATACTGTTGTTATAAAGCACATTATTAGGAAAGTAGCAAAACTGGAAAGAATCTGAAGATGGTTGAATATATTATTATAGAATGTATTAGCAATAGCATAGCAGCAACAAAGGTCATATTGTAGTTTTGTAGCATGTTCTGAATTGTAGGAAATACTAAAGTAATCATGAATGGTGGTGTATGTCAGCAATTTACTTCCAAATGGCTCAGAGAGGAAATGATTCTTATACTAGAAGCTGAAAATTTTCTTTAATATTAAGACTATTAACCAAACATCAAAATCATACAAATGAACAAAGAGAAAAGGTGAAAATCCTTAAGAAATTTTTGTTTCTCACCAGGAAAGGGATATAAGTTAATGCATAAACCATTAAAAGTATGTCAGTTTGCGGACAGTATAATAATTGCAATACTTTTAAATACTGGTAGTGACTACAGCACTGGCCCACCAAAATACTGTCTAAATCTCTAGGTCCATATATGGTGATACAAATAATCCATCATTAATGTTACATTTAGATTCACAGAGGTAATATTGGTCACTCAATTGTTAAGGTGTCTTTTAAATATCTGCATTTAGACAGCTTGAGGACATTAACATCTGAAATACTGGTTCACACTTGTACTTCCAATTTAGTGATACATGTAAAGTAAGTTTTAAATATTGTATGAATTCCCTCACATATCTATGTGACAAACATATTTTCCTTCAATAATGTTTCCACATCATACTTTTACTGGGAAACAATTAAAATGTCAATGATCTGATAGATATAATGCTATCATTAATAGCAAATATTTTCTCTTAAAACTTCTGTGTATTCCTGTGATGCTTCCAAAAGTAGATATTTTCTTGGCTTCTTACTAGATCTTAAGGCAGATGTTCTAGTGGGTCAAGACACAAATTCTGTAGCAAGTGGAAAGAAAAATAATTATATTGTTCATCTCAAACACTTCATAGTTAACTAAGCAAGAATCAGTAAACAAAATGTTAATAATTTATCAGTGTTAATAAGAGTGAAAACCATATGTGCATGACTACAAAGTAACTCTGAAATATAATTTGACTAGAGTTGCACACTGAATTATCAATGTGACTGAGGATCAGAATTTCACATTTTCCACCCTGCATTCAGGAATTCAACAGCCTTATGTTAAAGCATTTGGCAAACTCTGAGTGAGGAGATGAAGATGATGAAAGCCACCCCTCACCAATCAGATCCCCTAAGTTGAAAAACACAAGGACATGAGATTTCCTTACAGAGTGGTGGGTGCTATGAGAAGTATAAAACAAGGGTACTATTGGAACACAGAACAGACTTCTGTCCACATTTTAGGTCAGTGGCATAGGTTACTTGCTTGAGGTGATATCTGAAGGATAAAAAGGAAATATGACATAGAGAGAGAAGAGTTGCCTGCAAAGAGTGAGAGGTGAGGAATACAAGTATCATAGCATGACTTGAAGCTAGAGCAGAGGGGCAGAGTAGGGTGTGTGCAAGAGATAAGCTGAATGACCTGATGAGAATTCAATTGATTTGGATATCTGTATTCCTTGCTAGGAAAGCTGGAACTTTTGTTGACAGCAAAACCAATGACAAAGTCAATGTCAGGGTATTTGAAATGCTCGGCCAAGTGTTCCCAGATGAGTCTGGGCTTTTGGCCCTAGACCAGATAGAAGTGGGTGATGTCTTCGTTTTTATAGTGGTGGCAGAATTGAAAAAAAAAGTCAATCCAGAAAATGGTATGTACAGACAGTCTGAGCATTTGCAGGCCATTAAGGTGAGTAAATGGTGAATGAGTGTATTCTTCATTGGGATATTTTTTTTCAAATTTTTCATTGATGTTTGTTTGCAAGAAAAACAATTTTATTCATGTAGAAATCTAATCACCAATCCAAGGAAAGCCATGTCATATGCTATGTGTTGTTTGTTTTCAGAAATAAATTAATGAATCCAAATTCAACCATAGTTTGGCAATATACCTGCTTTAGCTTTTCTTGATAAAGCCTCTGGCCATCTTCTCATTCATCTGAAATAAGGCAATTATTATTTACATTGTTTAGTTTAAACAGAGATTATCATGAAAATGATACATTACTTAGAAAATGTAGCTTTTTCAATACAACTTTAAGGAACTAGATCTAATGGGAAAATGGCTTAAAATAATCACACAACAAAATAAAAGTCCTACTTATTTTAAGTTTAGATAGAGAATATGTATGCACAATGCTGTTAAACTTCCCAATCCCCACTGGTCTATTAAATATAAGTCATTTCAGATGGTGCTCCTTTAGCTAACTAATGGACAACAATTCAACTCCTATTTTTAGATGACAATAGAGTGTGATTCTAGGCAAAATGCTGCCCTTTAGAAACTTCTTATCAAATTTTTCACTTTAATGTCATTTTCCTTAAAATAAAAACTTAATAAGAACCTGCCACAAAACAAAAATTATAAAGGAGTACGGATGTTGCTCAGAGGCAGAGCATCTTTGAGTTTCATCACTTTAACCATACACACACACACACACCCCTACACAGTGTAAATATTACTTAGAGCCAGTTTAAACTTATATGTTTCTTTGATTTGTGATTCTTCTGATTTGTAAACAATATGTAGCTGTTTAACTGTAACTGATTTCTTCTCTGGATTAGAGACCAAAGTTTTTGAAACATTTTACTAATTACACTTATGTGTTTACAAACATATGGAAAAGCTTCAAACTGTACCCCATCTAGACTGTTCTTCATAAAAACCCTATTCTCTTACTGATTCCTCAGACAAGGTCAAAAAGAGAATACTGAACATACTAAGTACTTTGAAGTGATAAAAATACTGTGATGTCCAAAGCCTTTATACAGTTTAAATGTGAAGGCAAATTTATTGGACTGACAGAGTTCCCAGGCTTGTCTTCTATTTTTCAGAATTAAATGACTTGAATACTATCTTTGGGTGCATTATAATCACAGATATTAGTGGAATGTATAATGACATAGTCAAATATGCAGATAAAATAATTTGATCAACTTTCTTCCTCAGTATCTTTCTTTTCCCTCTTCTCCCTTCCCCTTCAAAGCCATTCTGCAGGGATGACAGAGACCTGACTTTGCATCTCGATAGAATAGTGCTTTTTGTACTCCTGTTAAAGTTTTCATGCTTTGGCAAACTAATGCTTTGCAAGGATATCTAGGAAGTACTAGAGTAACTTTCAAGTATTCTTCAGCCTACTTATAAGCACTAAAAAATAAACACGTCTTTCACCCAGAAAAATTAATGAAAAATGTCCCCTGCCCTTCTCCAAATTTTCCTTTGTATTGTGTCTCCATTTTAAAATCAATTCATCAATAACTTATTAAATGATACATTGCCTGATATTTTCTGGTATGAATAACAGAACATCTTGTACTCAGATCATCTTTAACCATTTACAGAAATATTTCTTTTTTTTTTTTGGTGTATAGTGTTCCAATTTCATGGATGAGAGACTCTTCAATCCTAGGTCTTTCATTTTTTTTTTCAGAAAAATGTGAATGTAAGCTAAAAATTGATGGAAAAACTATCATCTAGCTAGGAACTTAGTTATTTAATTTGTTCCCTTTTTCAGCACCTTTTACTACATGGATTTTTATAAATCTTATATTTGCTCTTCTCTTGATTTCACTAGAATGCAAAAGCAAAAGAAAACATCAGATTGAGGCCTGATTTAACATAGACCTGCACTATTTTTCTGTGAATTAAGAAGATCATGAAAACTCCATCAAAGCTCTAAACCAAAGTTTATTTATTTCAAACATTTAATTCAATCAAAAAAATTACTTTAAGTTAAAGGACAGTTAAAAATATCATTTCAGTTGAATAAAGTTAACAAGTGTCTTTTAAAAATAAGACTTCCAAATACTTTACAAAAATTAAAAATATGTTTGTAATTCTCTATAGTTATAGATTATCATGACCTTTACTTAACATTCATAAGTCAACTAAACAACTCATTATTTCAACAAAGTCAAAACAAGGCAAATCAGAAATCTGAAACCCAAAAGATAAACAATGCATAGCTTACCTCAGCCAGATAGTCCTCAAGGGTTTGACATGAAGGTTGTGAGTTGGAAGTAGCATCTGCTATGTTTTCTCCCTGGTTAAAAGTTCTGTTGTGTACCCAGTTGTCCCTGACACAAGGACACCCTGAGACTGGCCTCGCACAGTGAGCACAGGGTAAACAACCTCTCTGTGTTTTCACTGGGAATCTGCTACTAACCTCCTGAAGGCTCTTACTGATTCTGTGTGGACAGCAAAAGGCAAATAATTGGTATTTCTTTTTTTTTTTCTCCAGAACTACTTGCATTAAAAAAAAAATGCCATGGGCAGAAATGGAATTTCTCAGTGAAAAGAATCCTAACATTGAAAATCTATCAAAATAGAGTAGAGCATTCAATTACAGGTTTTAAAGAGTTCTGAAGATATATCCATATTTCTTGGGGCCTCCTAACAAACAAGAAATTCAAACAATGCAGGTGGAGCATAATGGCAAGCAGAGACGTGTGACTTAAAGGGTAACACTGCTGCCTTCTTGAAAGGCTCTCCTTAAGGGTTTTCTGAGGACACCATTAGAAATCCTGGTATTTAAGCTGTAACCAGGTGAGATGATGGATACCTTAGTTTATTTGACTACAAAGACATTTCAATATGCTAAAGTATAATAAAGCATCATGTACTCCTTAGACACATACAACTAGAAAATAAGAGTGAAGCTAAGCTAGAAATACTTGTATTATCAAACCAATTGAAGAATTTAAAAACAATCCCTTAAAGACATTTTCAAGCATTTGCTCTCACCATCTACATATTCTAACCATCACCTGGAGGAATCAAGCATTGGGCACTGAGAAATAATTCAGAGCAACAATCACTGAGGCAGAACAAGATAGCTGAGTTGGTGATTAAGAATTCAAGACAATCAGCTCATAATTTTGTTACCAAGGTATCAGAGGTGGGACCTGCCAACTCTGATTTTAATTGCCCCTAACACTGACTATGGAATTATTTTTAACTCTACTGCAAAGTATACTTTCTTTGAACCCTGTGATATTCTTTCCCTATATCAAAAGTAGACCTTATGTAGAAGAAACAAGGCAAAGTTTAGTTTGTCTTTGGGCACCATCTGGGGGTATCATCAAATGTCACAATCAAAAATAATTAATTTATGAGGTATCAGAAAGTGCTAAGAGGGTAGTAATAACAATACAGTACCCTTAGGTTTTAAGTTGAAAACTTTCAAGCAATAATTAAATTTTTTACTATTCTATTCACAGAAAGCCTGTAGGTAACTTGGTCACAATATAACTGTCTGAATTATAAAGCTTCAAAAGTACTGAGGTGAAAGTCTAGAAAGGAGAGAAAGCCATACAGATAACAAAAAAAAGCATGAGGGATATAAACTTTCTGGACCTATATTTCAAAAATAAGTTCGTTTAAAAAATTACTTCTGAAAATTGTATTGCCTGATTAGATTAAGCTATTTTCTGTTGGTGTACATTTGGACATCCTTCATCCTTTGTACTTCATCAGAAATTTCATTTGTAGTTTCAGACACTTGAGATTCAACTTTGCCAATTCTGAATTGCATCAATTTCATTGATGAAATCTCATTATTTTAATTCAACTCTAAAGTATTTGAAGCTCTATCAAATGTCTAAAGAAAATTGAAAGAACATATTTCTTAAAAAATATTTTTATAGTAGATGAACACAATATCTTTATTTTAATTTTATGTGGTGCTGAGGATTGAACCCAGTGCCTCACATGTGCTAGGAAAGTTCTCTACCAACTGAGCTATATCCCCAGCCCAAAATGACATATTTTTAAAATAATCTTTAGCCAAATAATCATTTGTTTATTTTGTTCTTTAGTTTAGAATCAATAACTCAGAGAGAAATTTTAAACATATGTATAAAAGATGCTGGATTTTTATCATCAAAATCAATTGCTCTTTTTTTTTTATTCTTTGGAGCTGGAACCCAGGGTCTTGCAAAGGCTACACAAAATATCTTCCAATGACTAGGACCTCAGCCATGAATCATTGTCATTTAGTATCAGTCATGTGAAAAGGGAAAAATTGTAAAATTGAAAAGGGAAAAATTGTATAATTTCAAAAAAATCATTTAACTATTCAAGAGTATGGTATACTTTGACTTCACAGTTTTTGGTTCCTACTAATTATCTTATTAATACAACTATCCGTAAATATTGAATGGTTCTCTGATAAAGAAGTTTTCTCAAGAAATGTAGATGACCCATATAAAATGCAAAAAAAAAAAAATCCAAAATAAAATTTTCAGTGAAATGAATTAAAGCTCAGTACAGATAAATAAAATAACCTCTGAAAATAAAGATGCTCGTTTTTGGTTTTCCTCTAATATCTCTCTTGTTCTTTGTCCAGTTTCACATATATGAGACTCTCCTTGACCATTTGTAATTTTATTGTCTTGCACATATATTTTGAGGTTTGCTACATCTTCTTCCAACTTCTTTTGATAGCTCTGTAGTTTTCACATGTATTCTGTAGACTTTTCAAAGCAATTTCAAATTGTCATCCAATTGTAAATATTTTGAAGATGTAGCTTCTAGATTTGTATTGAGATTATTGGCCTGCATGAATAAAACAACAGTGTTTCAAAATAAAAGAAGCATGCTGAGAATATTTGAACACAAATTTGTCCAACAAATCCCAGTAAGTTTGCCTTTTCAAAGATCTACTGGGACAACCCATGTAACTTCTTCACTCTCTGCTTTGGATAGAGGTACCAGATATGATGGAAACATTTATATGCTCTTATAATCTGTTTAAGTAAAAAAAAAAAAAACATAAACAAAAAATACTTACTTATCCCATTATTTTAAAGTTAACCTGAAATTTGAGGAAAGCATAATAGCCTTTCTGTGCAAGTTATCTGGAAATCTATTTAACAATTACACACAGATTCTATATCTCATCACAGAAATGAAGGTATGAAATAACTCAATTCCCTAGAACATTCCATGAAATGGTATCCTATGATCTGCCTTGCTACACCATGACAATGGAGGTAGCACAAAAAACAAAATCCTAGTTAAAATCTCTCAACACATATGAGGATTGATGTACAATTCTCAACATTCCTGAGGGTAGTTAAGTAGGTTTAAAAAAAAAAAAAAAACACTAATTGAACCCAGGAGTGCTTAACCACTGAGCTACATCTCCACTTCCTTTTGAGACAGGGACTTGCTAATTTGCTTAATGCCTTACTAAGTTGCTGAGACTGGCCTTAAACTTGTGATCTTCCTGCCTTAGTCTTCCAAGTCACTGGATTTCAACTGAGAAAACATGCATGATATTATAAAAATGTGAAAATGAAATTCAGAATTTATAAACAAATGCACATTAAAGATATTTAAAGTGTAATAAAATTAATTATAATAAAAATCCAAAGAACTCTGTCCAATGATGTTTTTATCATAAAACATTTAACATTATTGAAGCAGGTGCAGATCAATGGTTGACAAATACAATTTAATACATACTTCACATGCGATTTGATCTAGTTTCTTCTTCAAACCCTGTGCCTCATCTTCTACTTCAAGGTGATTACTGGGTGAGCATTCTAATGAATCCTCTGACATAGGTTGCTCTGTCAGGTTATCAGCCAGTTCTTGTGGAAGTTGTCTCACAAGTACCCGAGGAGATATGTCTGTTAAAGATTTTGTAAATAACTTCACTTTTTGTTAATAATATTTAAAACTGAAAGGGACTCTGAGAAATATTATCATTAATTCATCTTCTTTTCCTCATGTGTATACAATTTTGCTTATTTCTGAATTCCAGCACAGACACTGAAGGTGCTTTCTTCCTGCCTAGTTACCATCATATCCCTTAGACAATAGATTCAGCCCTGTATCCACTTCACACTTGATGAAATGCTTTACAACCTACTGAATTCTCAAACAGAAATGGCTATGCAGGTCTGACTAGGAATTGTAAATACTGTACAGAAAATCATTCTTTTTAAACAAAGGCTCAACTTAAAAACTGATCTCTAAACATATTCAACCATCTGCACAGACCCAATGGATTCCTGCCTTCTAAAAAAGTAAGTCCCCATGCAACCTGACCTTCAAGTCCCTCCCTCTCTTCTATTCCTTCAACTCTCTCCCTTCCTCACCCCATTCTCACTGTTCAAAAATCTACTTGTTTAAATGGGAATTTAAGCTACATTGTTGAAAATGGGAAATCAGTGCCAAATTGATGAATCAGGGAGCTGCAATTATCTTTGTACTAGAATAGTTCCTATCTGTTACATAATAGCAATTGAACCTTGAAATGAAAAGTATTAGCAAGTTATCTGTGAAGATAGGCAATAGATTCCAGAAACAGCACATAAATTAAATCAACAAGGGATTTGCTGCAAAGCATTACATTTGTCCCAAATTATGTTAATGACAGTAGATCCTTTTATAGGTTGTAAGGAGATGAGGATAAAAAACTTGAGCTGTTATTTTCAGAATTAAGTCAAACTTATGAGAATAAAATCAAATTACCAATTAAAAATGTATGAAATGCTAGTGAAGGAAGTCTATTAAAAACTATATCATTTACATTTCACTTCAGCTTGGAAATTGGAATGGATTGTCAAAGTAACCCACTGAATTTAAACTAGATATGAGCATTTCCATTTATCTGTTTCATCAATGTCTTAAAAAGTATAGTAACATGAAGACTTTCAAGTTAGTACTGAGGGCTGGAGTGTAGGCCTGGTGTTAGAACATGGGCATAGCTTGCACAAGACCATGGATTCCATCCCCAACACCAAAAACAGATTGTTTCAGCAATGGTAATTCTATATTATTGATATCAGCATATCTCTACTAAAAATCTATGACTTATCCTCTTGAAACTTCATTCCTATGTAAAGAAACCATGCCTAGTAAACACACAATGTCTTTACTCAAAATAAAGCATCTAGAGTTCCAAGGCTTTAAATGTTTCCCCGTTTTTAAATGTTAAAATCAGTTTCCTGTAAGACTAATCTTTTTGTTTTTAATTGGCCCACAATTTTACATATTCATCGGATAGGGTGTGTTACTTCAAAACATATATACAATGTGTGAACATCATTAGCAGACTTATTACTTCAAACATGAATCATTTTATTGTATTGGAAATCAGGTTTGCCATCATCAAATTTCACTGAATTCTCCTTCAAACACAATCCATATATTTTGCTTGATACTTACTTTTTTCTCAGATTTCTTTTTATATTGACTTAAACTTTCTTTTAAGTGACAATTTCTATTCATTAACTCCATATTTCTGTTTTGTAACTTGTGACTGGAGTTCTCATCCTCATCCTGAGTTATTTTTTTGGTATTACATTGCTCTTGGGTGTAAATGGGCAAGCTTTCTTTATCATCAACTTTGTTGTGAAAGTCATGGAACTGCTGTCCTAGCAATGTAATTTCACTTTCCACTTGAGATAATCTCTTATCTATAGGTAGCTCTTTGTAGTTTTGACTCTGTTCATTTTGATACGTGTGCTTCATTTCATTCATTTGGCACTGGGTTTGTTTTAGGTCTCTTTGTACCAGATTCAATATCACAGTCACTTTTCTAAGATCACACCTTGTATGAATACAGAGCCCTTTCTCTTGGTCTCGAAATTTTATTCCAGGCTTGGCAAACTTTGAGGACTGAATCAGCCTACTAACATTCCGATTTGATATTTTGAAATTCCCCTTGTCCTTTAAATCATGACACTCATCTCTTGCTCTCTGGGAAAGAAGTTCTTGATCTCGTTTTGATGTCTGACTTTTACCACAAGGGTGTGGAGCAACAGCCTGACTGGCAGGGTATGATTTGGCTTCTGTTTCCTGTCTTTTGGTGTTTTGTTCTTTATTTTCCAGCTTAATGTTTAGCTTTATAATCTCAGTTTTCAGAGAATTAATCTGTTCATTATATTGCAATGTTGTTTTCTCAATCAATCTGATCCTCCTTTGAAGGTCATCAAACTTATCTCTTGAAGTGTCCATGACATCAAGATATTTCTTTTTATCTTCCTCATTCTGACATTTCATTTGGTTCATATGCAGACTCAGCACATCAAATTTATCCTTCAACATGTGGCATTCATACAAGAGCACTTTCTCTGTTTCATTCCTGGTAGAAACCTAAGGAAAATCAAGGAGACTTTTAGCTAGCACTCAATTCAATAACATGTCACAATTACCTCTGAAACTAAAGTTTAAACATGTACATTTATGCAATGGAAGGGTTGCAATACATGGATATCCAACTGGAGAAAAGTTAGATATAAACTTCAGAGCTTAGGGAAGCAAAACTTTCCAAGATTTCACAAGTTGTATTGAAGAAAATCAATCTATGAGCAAAAAATTATAATTATAAAGAATTTTAAAACTGAAAAAGCCTTTTTCTAAATTACAACAGGTTGAAGACATCAGGTAAGTGATTAGGAACTTTGACCATGTTAAAACATAAAGTTTGAGGGCTGGGGTTGTGGATCAGTGGTAGAGCTCTTGCATTGCATGTGTGAGGCACTGGGCTCAATCCCAGGCACCACACATTAATAAGTGAATAAAATAAAGATATATCAACAACTAAAAAATGCAAAATAAATACATTTGCTCTCTGATACTGATACCTCATGTATATAGCCAGCCAATCCATAATAAGTGTCTTAGCATTACACACATTTGGACAGATGAAATTTCCCTAATTTAAGTTCCCTAACCCTGAAAATATTAATAAGTGTCTTAGCATTACATACATTTGGACAGATGAAATTTCCCTAATTTAAGTTCCCTAATCCTGAAAATATTCTACATGTATTCTATTTTTTCAACATTTTGCAGTCAGTTATAAGAATTGTAGATATTCATAAATGATAACTCCAGGCACTGTACTTAATTAAGCATTTTACATATACCAATGAAACATGAAATGATATAAATATAAGCAAGCTTCTTCAAGTGCTCTTCCATCAAACTAGTTATTTCTCTGCTGTAAAAATAAAAACACAAAAGAAGGCTTGTGTTTCATAATACTATTTGTAAATAAGATCCTACTTATTGTGCTCTTCTCAGAAAATCCTGAAATTGTTTGATGCTTAGTAAGATTTGTTTCTTTGTTTGTAAAGTCTGAAATGTGAGTAAATGTGAAATAAGGGAAATAAACTGACTTCATTTATCACAAATGACATCCTTACCATAAAGTATTATAGTATATCATTGTCTCCAAATGTTTTTTGAACTAAAATAGGAGATAAGTTGGAGAAAACTGTTTCTCTTCTCCTACATGAGGATATGCTATCTTAACTAGGGTCTCTGCTGGCTATGCTTAGCCTGCTTACTGAATGGTGGGAATAATAAGCTAACCTCCATATTAATATACCAAGAGAGTGAAATCACTGCCCCAAACTAGAATAGTTACATTAGTAACAAGGGTTTTGAGATTATGGGAAAGTCATCAATTCCTATGGAAATTATTAAAAGCCTTTTCTCTGGATGTGGCCAATGTGAAAGTCACTACTGGACTGCTGCTGACAAATGGAGTTGAATTAAGAACATTAATTAGGCCAATGGGACCAAAATGCCACCCTCAACCTCAAAATAGGTACATAAAGGATATACATATAGTGCTTTAAAATTCTCTATGCTTTTCTACAATGGATCTAGTGACTGTTCCATATATGTTCACATACGCATGCAACACATTCGCACAAAGAGACAAGCATCTGAAAACATCAGAAAATAATTCAAGAAACATTTCTTTTTTTCCCTTTTCTCTTTCTCTCCCTTTCTTTCTTTCTTTCTTTCTTTCTTTCTTTCTTTCTTTCTTTCTTTCTTTCTTTTTCTTTCTTTCCCATGTTTCTCTCCTTTTGTTTTCAAAAATGATTTGACAGAATTTTATCTTGTAAATTATGGCATTATATTCTTAAGAATATATTGCCTCTGGGTGTCCTTAGGTTCTGCTAAAACCTAAAGATTCATTTCAGTAAGGTATTGGTCTCATATTAGCAGTGGGGAGAAAGTCTAAAAGCTTAATCAAGAGCAGTTAAATTAAAAAATTCACTAAAAACAAGTAGTCAGTTAAACTATACATATCTTTATCCCACATGAATTACTCAAATTTTAACTGTAGAAATGACAGGTAAATTTGTCACATAGAAAAAAATTTCCTTAAAAACATAAAACAGAATTATAAAAAAAACAATTTTTTAAAAACTCAGTTAACTTGTCCCATGATATTTTCAAAGCTCTTTATCCTGTATCTGAACATAAATATCCCTAAATTAACATTTATGATACTGATTGAACTCAACTCACCTTTTACTCCTCCATTCAGAAAACATGCTGAGCATCTATAAGATGCCAAGATAAGCAATGAATAAATTTAGCCATAAATGTTATGATTCCAATAGAGAGTCACACACTGTGTAACAACACACTACATATTTCAACAGTGGCCCCAGAAGTTTGTGAAAGATTCAGGCATTTTATATAATCATATGCCTACAATGATTGCATAATGAATGCCAACAACACATTTCTCACATCATTTCCCCATCATTATGTGAAACATGGCCATATATCTTATCTTAAAGGGATATTAAAAATAAAGTAAGAAATTCAAAGCTATACATACTGAAGACTAATTTACCTGATTTGAGTTACTTCTTGCAGTCTTTAATTTTGTTTTTAATGTCCCAGAAGACAATTGAAGTTCTTTGTTCAATTCAATTTCTTTATTATGTTTCTCATCTTTTTCTCTTAACTGGTTATTCATTTTTTTCCAAAAGCTGATCAAAATCTCCGAACTTCTTCTCTTTTTCTTTTAAGTCATGACTGCAGTTCAATATGGTTATCTTAAAACTAATTTTTCTGTCAGTTGGAAATGGCTGTTACTAGAAACTCCAGTAGATACTATGGAAGGGTACTTTTTGAAATGGATCCATAAATTGAGTGTTTGAAATGATTTGGGGTGGGTAATCTGGGATGTAGATCAATGGCAGAGTTTTTGCCTTCTGGGAGCCCTGTGTTCCATCACCAACAGTGCCAAAACTAAAAACAAAAATCATTTTTGCATTGTTATAATTCTTCCTTAGTTTTTTAACTAAGTTTTAAAGGCTAATTGCTTATGAACAAGTTTATGAATTCATTAGTACTTAACTTTTATATTCATGAATAAAACAGCAACCACTGCAATTGATTGCCATTGTAACATACCACCTTTAGAAGTTTTTCACATAGCATATGTCTGTACATTAGCATAACCCAAGACAAGGCTAAGGGGTTCAGTTCTCATTGTTCCACCTTTTAATGTTTCTTTTAGGTGACACTTTCAATTTAGCTTGTTTACCATTATGTATTTTATAAACAACTCACAATTCCCTTTGGAACAAGGCACAACCTAATATTGAGTCCAATGATAAAGAATGTATGTCCTTTCAACATAGAAATTTGAACAGATTTTATTACAAATGAGGGAGAAATTTAAAACAAATAATTAGTATTTTTCATTTCACATTTTGTTTAATGGATGTTAGGATTCCAACTATAGCCCAGGGTGTAATTCAGCAGAAGCATACTTACTTAGTTGCACCAACCCTTGGGTTTGATCCCAAGCACAAACAAAAAGAGAAAAAAACTGCATAAATATTTAAAAATACATTTTGGGGTGCAAAAAAATTGCTTTTTCATAAGGTGAAACCCCCAAAACAAAGGACAAATGTTTTCTCTGATAAGTGGATGTTATTCCACAATGGGGGATGGGTGCATGGGGAAGAATGAAGAAACTTTAGATTGTGTAGAGTGGAGTGAGAAGAGGGGAAGGTTTGTGCAGATGGGAATAATGGTGGAATCAGATGGACATTCTTACTCCTTATACATGTATGATAACATTACTGGTATGACTCTACACACTGATAAGCCATACAAAGAACTTGTGATCCATTTGTGTACAATGTGTCAAAATGCATTCTATTATGCCATTTCATTTTCATGAAGTTACTGTTCTTTAACCAAAAAATTCTCTATTTAAAAATTTATTCTAACTAAACAGAAATATACATTAATTTCCATGAAATTAGGTCATTTGCAGGAAATGGATGGAAACTGAGACAATTTTTTAAGCAAAATAAGCCAAATTTGTAAGGTTAAGCTTCATATGTTTTCTCATATGTAGAAACTAGAAAGGCAAAGGAAAAGAAAGGTGTGGGGTGGTCTCAGGGAGATCAAAGGAGCTCATTGGAGTAGAGGGAGGAGGGGAGGAAAAGGAAAAATGTAGGTAATAATACAAACCAAAAATTATATTCTTACATAATGTGTACACATGAATATGTAACAAAAATCCCACCATTTAAACAAGTGTAATGCATCAATAAAAATATGGAAATAATAATTTTTACAAATGAGGTTCAGTGAAACAAGATTGTAATATAAAAAATAATAAAAATATGAATGATAAAACAATCCCAAATTCTGCTTCTTAAGTCAATAGTGAGATCCCTCTGATAGTGAGATTTCTATATAGCCATTGAAATTATGATTAAAAATAACATGAATTTGATATGTCACCTTTTGTAAGGATTCCACACTCTACAAGTATAAGTAGTTTTCTCCCTTGAAAAATGCCAGCAGGTAAGTCAGCAATTACAAAAATTCCCTTTATACTTTAGTGTGAAGAAAAAGAGTTCAAACTTTCTTTCAATCAAGGGTACCATACCTCAAGTGGCAGAGTTCTTGTTTCCATTTTATTTCTCTTTGCTCTAACACATTTTCCATTTGGGATAATTCCTCTTTCACTCCACAAAGTTTATTTTCCAGTTTTGCCACTTCTTGTTTATGTAATAAACAATGTGAACAGTGACTATTTTCAAGTTCTATTATTCTTTGACATGAATCAACTGCATATTGAATTTTTGGTAGGCTATGAGAATCTGCATCATGAAGAAAACAAGATCATGGAAAAACAAAATAAAATATTTGAGTATTTTCATCTGAGAAGGATTCTACATCTCCCCATGTACTCCCTCATTCACTGAACAAATGTGTAAAGAGCACCTATGACATGAAAGCCATTATACTAGATTCTACAGATAAACCAGATGAGAAACCTGCTCTCCTTTAGCAAATTTGTAAGGTTAAGCTTCATAAGTTTTCTCATATGTGGAAACTAGAAAGGCAAAGGAAAAGAAAGTCTAGTGGAGAAGACTTACAGGGAAGAATTCAGCCTAGACAGATGATCTAACAAAGCATAAAAACAAGATTATCAAGGGTCAAGCTGTTTATATGTAAACTAACTGAATTCCAAAATACAATAAAAAGCAGAAGAGGCTTGAAAGATATTTTTTCAAAACAAATTGCACTTTTAGGAGGCAAACTGAAAGTAACCAAAGAGCATGGTAACCTGTGCATAACACAGGTTTGAACTCTGTGGGTTTTCACATAGAAGAGCCATCAACTACTGGAGGCCAATACAAAATAAAATATAGCAAAAAAAAAAAAAGGCAGAAACTAGCAAACATCTATCCATAACTCTGGATGTAAATGTTCTCAACTCCCCAGTTAAAAGACAATTATTGGTAGAATGGATTTGAAAACAAGATCCAACTAGATGTTGTTTGCAAGAAACTCATCTCATATGCATAACCACTGTATTAGTCAGTTTTTTCACTGCTCTGACTAAATGACTCAACAGCATAACTGTACAGAAGGAAGGGATTATTTGAGGGTTTACAGTTTCACAAATCTTAGACTATCGAAGGGGCTTGAGGCAAGGCTGAGTATCATTGTGGGAGAATGTGTTGAAAGGAAGCAGCTCAAGTTATGATCAGGAAGCATAAAGAATCCACTTGCTGCATACCAATATATACACAAAGCCACTCCCCAATTCTCAAGTCCTCTAGCCCCACCCTATCAGCTTTCAGTTACCAAACAGTTAATCCCAATCAGGGGATTAAATCATGGATTGTGTTACAACTCAATCATTCTCCTCTGAACCTTGTTGCACTGTATCATACAGGAGCTTGTGTGATACAGCTTGTATGACACCTCACATTCAAACCATGACAGACACCCACAGACTGAATGTAAACTCCTGGAAAATCTTTCCACTCTTAAATTCCAAAAAGAAGCAGGAATAGCTATTCTTATCTGACAAAGCAGATTTGAAGCAAAACTCACAAGGGACAAGGAATGCTACTACTTAATAGTAGAATTTCAATTCAACAAGCAAATATAACATTAGAAAGTAACTATGTCCCAAATGATAGTGAACCTAATTACATTAAAAACAATGCTTCTTTAAATCACAATAGCTCAACTATGGTACCAACATAGATGTCCTTCAATAGATAAATGCTTATGTACACAGAAGAATATTACTCAGCATTAAAAGAGAATAAATTATGTCATTTGCAGGGAAATGGATGCAGTTGGAGAATATCATGCTAAGCAAAGTAAGTCAATCCAAAAAACCCAAAGGCTGAATGTTCTCTCTGATAAGTGGATGCTGATCCTTAATTGGGTGGTGGGGCATGGGAAATGTGGAGGAACTTTGGACAAACAAGAGGGAGGGAAGGTGAGGGGTCATAGGGGCAGGAAAGATGGTAGAATGAGATGGACATCATCACCCTGAGTTCTGCACATATGGTGTGATGCTACATCATGTCCAACCAGAGAAATGAAAACTTGTGCTGCAATTGTGTACAGTGAATTAAAATACATTCTGCTGTCATATATACCTAAATAAATAAATACATAAATAAATGAACAATGCTGCTTGACGTTAAATATCAAATAGACTCCAAAATAATTACACTAGGGAATTTCAAAACACCCTTGTCACCAATAGACAGGACATGCGAGGGTAAAAATAAGACACTTTGACCTAAATAATATTATCATTCAAATATACCTAATAACTGAAGGATATGTCACCACAAAATAGCTGAATTTACTATCTTCCCAGCAGTGCATGGAATGTTTTCAAACTAAACCATATTCTAGGTCACAATGTAAGTCATTGCAAATATAAAATGAACTTGATATGATTCTATGCATTCTATCAGATCATAATAAAATGAACTAGAAGTCAATAGCAAGGAAAATAAGGGGAATCACATAAACAGAATAAAATTTTAAAAATATTTTAAAAGAGGAGTGAATTATAAAAGAAATGAGAGAATAAACAGAAATATTTGGAAACAAATCAGAACAGATATACAACATATCAAAATCTCTGGGATATCATGAAGTAGGTTTTGAGAAGAAAATTCATTGTACTGAGTGCCTTCATTAACAAAATAGAAAGTTTCCAAATACATAAAATAATGTTTCCACTTTCAAAGTCTTAGAAAAGGAAGAACAAACTAATTCCCAAATAAGTAGCATATAGAAAATGACCAAGACTGAGCTAAAAATTAATTGAGAAGAACAAAGGCATAGGATCAATGAGACAAAGTCAGCTTTTCAAAAGGTAAATAAGGTCAATAAACCCTTAGTCAAACTAACAAAAAAGGACACAAATCAACAAAATTATGGATGAAAAATGAGATACCATGAGCAATATTTCTAAAATCCAGAGGATCATTAGGAAGTACTTTGAAAGATGGTACTGTAATAAACTGAAAGTCTGGAAATCTTGACAAATTTCTAGACACATATGAACTGCCAAAATCACACCATGAATATATCAGAAACCAAAACAAGGCAATATCAAGTAATGAAACTGAAAGAGCAATGAATAGCCTTCCAACAAAGAAAAGCCCTAGGACCAGATGGAATCCTGGCTGAGTTCTAACAGACCTTTAGTGAAGAACTAACACCAATCTTTGACAAATTCTTCTGCAAAACTTAGAGGAAGGGAACACTCCCAAATACATTCTATGAATCCAGTATAATCCTGACATATCCAATAAAGAAAACTACAGAACAATATCCCTGATGAACATACATGTAAAAATCCTTAATGAAATATTAGCAAACGGTATTCAAAAACACATCAGGAAGTTAACGTACCATGAAAAAGTTGCTTTCATCCCAGCAATGCAAGGTTGGTTCAACAGAGGCAAATCAATAAATGTAATTCACCACATAAATAGAATTAAGGACAAGAATCATATGATTATCTCAGCAGATGCAGTAAAGGCTTTGATAAAAACTTAGCACCCATTCATATTAAAAATGATAGAGAAAATAGGCATGGAGGAAACTTACATTATAAAAGAAGCTATATATCAAAAAGTGAAAACCAGCATTATACTGCAGAAAAAAATGAAAAGCATTTTCTCTAAAATCAGGAGCAAAGAAGTGATGCCCAATTTTATCAATCCTATTCAATGTACTTTTTAAAACTCAAGGCAGAACAATCAGGCAAGAGAAGGATATTACAGGGCTACTAATAGGAAAAGAAGAATTCAAATTATCTTTTTGCCATTGATATCATCCTATAACCAGAAAATACAAAAAAAACTCCACCAGAGGACTTATGGAACTGATAAGGAATTCAGCAAAGCAGTTGGTAACAAGATCAACAATCATTAATCAAAATTTTTCCTGTATAACAAACACAATTCTTCTAAGAAAAAAAAATGAGGAAATCTATCCCATTAAAATTAAGAAAAATTTAAAAACTTAAAAAAATTAAAATGCCTGGGAATTGTCTTATTTAGTTTTTCTCACTGTGACACAAAGATCTGACCTGAACAATGTAGAGAATGTAAAATGTATTTGGGGCTCAGGGTTTCAGAAGTCACAACCCATACACATCTGGCTACACAGCTCTGGCTCAAGGTGAGGCAGAAAGAACATCATGGCAGAAAGACTAGGCAAAGGAAAGCAGTTCATAATGTGGCCACCCACCAGGAATGGTGAGAGTTCCATTCAACAGGGAATCCCCAAGTGACCTACCTTCTCCAAGCACACCCTACTTGACTATGATTACCACCCAACTAATTCATGTTTATGAGCATGGAAAATGGTAGAAAAACATTGAAAAATAATTTGGCAGTATCTTATTAAGGGCATATAAAGGAACATGAGAAGACTTTTATAGGATTTCTTAACTGTGTTGATTATGGTGATTCAACATGTGTTTAATATATAGGTCAAAACTTGTCAAGTTGCACATTTTTTTATATATGCAGTTTACCTTACGTCAATAATACCTCATTAAATCATCTGAAAACAAAAAGCTCTATTGTAACAAGAAACATCTTAGTGAGTGAGATATGGACAGACACAGGAGAAAGTTAGAGGCTTGAGGTCTTTAATTTTATAGCAAAGAGAAGTAATACTTTGGTTTTAAGGAAGGGGTAAGCATTATCAGAACTGAATTTTTTAAAGTATATGATTTGGTTGCAGAAAAGAACACAGTTTCAGGAGGTGGGTAGCAGGGAAAGGAGGTCTAAGGTTACTACAGAATTCATTTAGAGATAAGGGTAAGCTTATCTGATCATTCTCCAGGCACAAGGGAGGAACAGAGCCAACATAAGAAGTGGGATGCCATTCACAAAGAAAAGTGCAGTGGGGATGATGCAGGGGTGTACTTGAGAGTGTATCACACTTCTCATTATATTTTAGTGCAAAGCACCTCTCTGAAATGAACAGTACTGTAACACATCAATGTTCTATGGTTCAGTGCTAAGTAATGTGTACATCTTTTACTATAGTATACATCATTATGCAAAGGTCCTACCTTCATAGGAAGTGCTGGGTTTTTCAACATATGCCCAAATATCCTTATAATCAGGGCAAGTCACTTGAAAAGCCATTGAGGCTATTACAGTTGGCTGTGATTCATCAAGGTCTTCCATAGCATTTATTTCATTTTTGACCTGTAAAACAATAATAAAATATTAAAATGTACACCAAATACATATAACATAGACTTAATATAAACAGGTGACAATTATCCACCATTATATATAAGCAAAAGCAAAGGTAGTTTATCAAAGAAGTGATTTTTTTCTTATTTTTTTACAATATCTTTATTTTACATGTATATGGTGCTGAGGATAGAACCCAGTGCCTCATGCATGCTAGGCAAGCACTCTACCACTGAGCCATAACCCCAGCCCACCAAAAACTGATTTCTGTCAAAAGGAAATCTTTATCAATGGTTATTTTGTCTTACTCATTTTCAAATTTAAAATCTGTACATAGCAAAAAAAAAATTCCACTCTTTCATTTCACCTTTTACAATATATTTTTAATTTATATATTTGTTTGTATCCCTTTGACTTTCATAATGCAATTTATCAATAAAATATTATCTTGTATTATTTGTAACAATACCTTGCTTTTTTCGTTAGATGCTTTTTCTGTGTGCCTAAAAGAGAAACAGAAAGAAACACATAATATGCTTTCAGACAAATACCAAGTATGTAAAATGCAATAAGACTATTATCTTTTATATATAAATTCTCTATATTTTAATTTATTTCTTGTACCTATAAATTTTATGACCATGTTCCACAGTGATGATTCAAGTGTAAACAAAAGAATAACATTAAGAAATCAAGTACACTATACTAATAGTCTCAAAACAAAAAATTAAATTTAGATCACACTTTCTGACAGTAAAAGCAAAACAAATAATAGCACTTGCATTATTTGATAGAAATGTGATAATGTTTTGTTATTGACAACTTCAAAAAAAAAAAACTCATACAAGTTACTAAACCCTATTTGTAAAAGATGTCTTAAATCCTTGTGGGAGGGAAACCCTGTTGCAATAATTATAGGGTTTTTGTTTCAGGGCCTACAATGAAATGACTGTACACAATTCTAAGAAATGTACATATGCCAAACTTGGTATAATTCTTATTCGCCCAACAATTCTCTGAGGTAGATAACATTAGGTACTTTATAAAAGAAGAAAATAGTCAAAGAAAGGCCAAATAACTTGGCAAAATCCATGCATCTAGTTACTGGCAAACTTTGAATTTAAACCTAGGTTTCCAGTGCCCATAATATGGTTTTACAATGTTCTATGAAAGCAATATTCCTCATCAAGTGTTTGAAAGAAATATAATAAAAGACCAATATTTTTTTAAAACTGTGTTTCTGGATATAATTGGAAATAATAATTTCTTCCTTTTGCCATGATTCAAAAATAAAATGAATATATACCTTGGCATTTTTGGAAATCTAGTGTCAATAAACTAAAGGTTTATTTTTTCCTCAAGAAATTCATCATCGTGCATCATTCAACTATTCAATGATTTACTCAAGCATTCAACCAAGAGGGCACATAATGCATATTCAATTGTGTTGTTGGAAAAGGGAAACAAGGTTCTGATACTTTAAAACTTCATAATCCAAAAGGAATAACCTGAACTCTTTGGTCAATACTTTACTTTTGTATTGAACACAAGTACAGCACAAAGATTCTAAGTACTATTTTGATACCCATGATGTTTTAGAGTACTATACAAAATCATAGTGATGCCTGGTGATACTGTCAAGGCAGAAGGAATGATTACACTTTTGAGTATGACCTGTGTATTTGGATGTTTTCTTCTACATAACTTTTTAAAAATCTATCTGTGATAGTTGAAATTTTGGGTCATCATTTGCATGTTAATTACATTAGGATACCCAAAATCTGAACCAAAACACAATGAACAACCACCCCTACTATAGAAAATGTAAAAGTAAATAGAAATTCTAAGGACCATTAGAATGTATAATTCTATAACTGAATTGTAGAGATAATTCATAGGCAGTTGCAAGACAATTTACTATAAATCTTCAATGGAACCCTATGAAGCTTTCTAATATTGGATATGCAAACACAGTTAACTGAATAAGCCTGTCCTCTAATGAATCATTTCCAAGGGCATATGAAATTCATTGAAGTCTTGTATTTTTTTTAACTCTCTAATTTGACCTCTTTTTTAGTCATTGTCCACTTTTCCATTGAATTTCCATGGAAAAATTCTCTAAGGAGTTTCCTACAATTATAATTTGAAGTCAGGCTTTCATGCTGACAAAATATTGAAATTATTCCATGTTAAACTCACTTGTTTTATCTTTGTCAAACTGTCAGAAGCACTAATATTACAGAGCATTCCCTTTCTCTGTCCTAAACTACACTATTCTGTCTTTTTTACACAAAAAGTATTGACTCTTGAGTTCTGGCCAAGAGCATGATGAGAGGCGGAGCCCAGGCAGCTGACCCAGGCCCTCTGGGCCCCTCAGTCCCCAAGCCAGAGGATGAGCTGGGGGGCCTTTGGGACAAGCCTCAGTCTCTGCCTGGCAGACACCTAGAGATCCCACTATGACTGCCCACTGGCTCACCCAGGACTAGAAGGACCAAGCACCAGCTTCTCCCCACACCTGGATGACCTGATGCTGGTGGCACCCATCCTGGCTCAATCCCATCTGACCCAGCCAAAGCCACTGTAGAGGATGTGGAGCTTTTGGATGGTGGTGGGCTTGGTGTGGTGAGAAGAATAGCATATCTCATACATATTAGGAAGAGCTTTTACATGGATTCCAAGTGAAATGGGGGCCACTAGAATGCTGTGAGCAGAGAAATCACAATCTAACTTGATTTCTAACTTAAATTGATGGAAAGAGGATTTAAAAAGAGACAAGGAGACCCATTTGCTGACTATATAGAGAAACAAATAAAACAGACTAGGCTGGAGGGTCACAAAAGGTGGGAGGAAACCCAGGGAGATGAGTAACATCCTGAAAGTCAGGTGATAAAAGTGTGTTAGAGGAGGTTGCCACGGAGTTCAATACTGCTAACAGGGTAAGTATGATTGTATGGAAGAAATTATTTCTAGATATTTGCAAGTGAAAATTGGAAGGAAAATTGGCAAAAACAATTTTGGAAGAAAGGCTGGAGGGAAAACACTGGAGTTCAAACACGAATGGAGGGCTGCGGATATAGCACAGTGGTAGAGGGATTGCCTAGTATGCTCAAAGTTCTGGACTCTATTCCTGGAATTACAGTGAACAAGTAATAAAAACATAAATAAACAATGGGAAAAGGAATGTAGCCCAGTGAGTATAGATACCTCTTTCTATAACCTCCTAGTTAAGTGGCATGGTTGGCTATGAACTATTTTTTTAAAAAATTGAATTGCATTTTTCAATCCTCACATAATTATTTCATAGTATGTTTGTGATGCTTTAATTTTTTTTCAACTACATATGTGCCAATGAAACACACTAAGTGAAGTTATTAAATCATTAGTGCATAAAACTATAAACTAAACCAAAATTACCCTTAAAATATCTTAAATATATATTATATAAACATATTATCATTTGCTCATATAAACAGATAATCACCAAAGAAAGACAAAGTATTTCAAGCGCACTATTCTTGCTTAAATCAAATCTTCTATTTCTAGGATATTTTATAGTATTCAAATACAAAGTTATTATTCATATTAAAACACTGAATTCTATAACAGTAATAAAAATGTAGCAATTTCAAATAAAATCTAACATACAAACTCAAACTTTTTAAGTTGTATATAAGTCACTGTTAAAAAATGTGGTGGGATGCATGATCCAATATATTACCTTTAAAAAAAGATAACAGCATACATGCAATTGAATACCTTTACAAGGAAGATTCACTTCATTAGCTAATCTTGAATTTAGCACAAAGTCCACAAATTAGTGCCTGTGGGCCAATTCCACCATTTTGCATATTTTTCTAAAGAAAGTTCTATTGTTTTGTTTTTATTTTTGTGGTGCTGGGAATAGAACCCAGAGTCATGGTTTTGCTGAACAAACAAAGTTTTAGTGAAATACACTCCATACCCATCCAGTAGTGACTATAACGTGTTTCAGACTACAATCACATTGACACTCTGGTCCACAAAGACTAAAGTATTTACCATCTGAATCTATGCAGAAAAAGGTTGCCAATTCTTACTTCAGTATATTGAAGATTTGATGGAAGTTTTAATAGATTTACCCAATAGAATAAAGTATTGACGAAATATTGACCACCATGTGCAATGCATTCACAATATTTAGATTAATCTGAGATTCATTATTTAAGCACTCGGGCATTGGGAACAGGTACCCCAAAATCTACTGGTGAGTAGCACTACTATAACAAGGCAGAGTGCCAGTGCAGCAGGCAGCTTCCTTTTGTAACTCAAAGTGAGTATAAAAACAAAATCATGATTAAGAAGTGTCATTGAAATAACTGCCTTAAATTTACTTTACTTGTGAAATAAACAGTACTCTAGAGAGCTAATTTCATTTTAAGTGTTTGTGGGGTTCATTATTTTATAGATATGACAATTGAACTCTTTCCTTATTGAAGACAATTTAAACTCACCCCTATTTGATATGACAATACCACACTGAATGCCCTTAACATACACATTTAATATATACTATGTTTCCGCAAATGTGCTAGCATGTGCATTGCATGTCTTCAGTGGACACATTGCATATATCAGATATATTCACCTTTGTGCATTTTGTATGATATATAATACATGTCTTTAAAAATTGTGTTTATGCACACATTTGTAAATCATGTTTTCCTGTTCCAGAAAGATAAGTAATATAAGTGAAGCTGGTAGATTTATGGAATAATATTTGAAATTTTGGTGCATGTAAATAAATCACCCTTGCAAAAGTATTGATAAATTTCATTTATCAACAGATTGTATTTATCCTCATAATTGCCAAAGTTTGTTATCATTTTGAAATAAACATATCAATATATATATATATGAAAAATGGCATCTCATGGTTTATGTACTACTGGGAGTATTGCCTTTGCCTTAACCATCAGGCTCTTCATTTTTCTTAAGAAAATACCTTTGGTTATCAGCATTTCTGTTTTTTCTTTGTTCAATGAATTCATCACCATTGTCATCAGTGTTCTCCTCACTATGAAACAGGATTTGTGACACTTCCATCTGATTAATTTTGTACTTCTTCCTTGTTATTTCCACCTTTAATGAAAGTTCAAGGCCAAAGATAATAGTTACTTTTCAGTAAGAAGAATTAGTTTTGTTCTCATCACTGATTTCATCAATCAACTTAGTTTGGTTGTTATACATTAGTTCATAATAATCTTTCTGTTTTTTAATTTTATATAACATCATTGATTTTTTTTTCATTTCTGTTTGAGTTGAACAACCAACTTTTTTCAAAACTGCAAAAAGAACAATTCTTCATTCTGTGCTTTTATTTTTGTCCACTCTTTTCTACCTAATATTTGCATACCATGTCTGACTGGAAGAAGTTAAAGGATGACACAAGTTGTGCTCTGTTCAATATTTACTCCTTGGATTTTACATTAAACAGCCAGGAATAGGGATGTGGCATTGGGGGCCTTGGTATCAGTAGGAAGATTTCCCCTTGTTGCACTGAACACTTCTCTCTCATTGTCATTTGATGTTCTTTTCTCATTTGGATCCTGGGATATCAAGAGTGAAGGAGCTCACTCAAATACAGATTTCACTTTCCATAACTATAGCAGGATATATTAGCAAGTAGCCTCATTATCTACCTGGGAGTAAAACCAATGTATTCATGGGAAATTGGAAAGTCTCTTCCACTTTGATTTTTTCCCCACACTTTTTATTGGTTTACTATAGTTGTATATAATGATGGGATTTGTTACACAATCACACATGTGCCAAATATAACAATATAATTTGACCAGTATTGCTCCCCAGCACTTCTCCTCTCCCTCATTCAACTCTCTATTTTCCTCTAATCTAAGGTCTCTCTTTAATTTCAATGAGGTTTTCCCCTCACTTTTCTTTTCCTTTTTTATCTCTAGCTTTCATATGAGAACAAAAATCTACCCTTTGATCTTCTGAGTGTGACTTATTTCACTTAATATAATAGTCACTGTTTCATTAAGTTTCCTGCAAATGACATAATTTTATTTGTCTTTATGGCTGAATAAAATGCCATTGTGTATGTGCACCACATTCTCTTCACCTGCTCATCCACTGATCAAACCTAGGCTGGTTCCATAGTTTGATTATTATGAATTGTGTTGCTATAAACATGGCATGTATGTATCACAGTAGTATGGTGATTTTAATTCTTTAGGGAAAATACTGAGGCATAGTATAGTGTGTCACATGGTGTCTCCAGGCCTAGTCTTTTGAAGAGCCTCCATATTAATTTTTGTAGTATGTGTGTGTGGCAGATAGCTATGCTGTTTCCATAATATGACCATTGTGACTTGTGCTCATCAGTACAGTATGATCCTATTGGTCCTTTAGGATATAAACCTAGGAAAGGTATAGCTTTGTTATGTGGTGATTCTATTCCTATTCTTTTGATAAGCTTCCATACTAATTTTATAAAGGTTGTAGTAATTTACAATCCCCCCAAAATAAAGTGTTTATTTTTCTCCATATCCTCTCCAGCATTTATTATTATTTATATTATTGATGTCTGACATTCAGACTGGTGTGAAATAAAATCTCAGTGTAGTTTTGATTTGCCTTTCCTTTATTACTATGTGGGATATTTGTTCATATATTTGTCAGCCATTTTATTTCTTCTTTTGAGAAGTGTCTGTTTAGTTCAGTGGCCATTTATTAATTGGGCTCTTCTATTTTGTGGATTATTTTTTTTCCACATTCTAGGTATTAATCTTATGTCAGAAGAGTAGCTAGCAAAGATTTTCTCCCATTCCGTAGGTTCTCTTTCACCCTTCTCATTGTTTTCTTTGCTGTGCAGTATCTTTAAAATTTGAGGCCATTCCTTTAGTTAATTCTTGGCATCATTTTCTGAGCTTTAGGGGTCTTAGTGAGAAAGCAGTTGCCTGTGCCTAAATGTTGGAGTGTTGACCTGATGATTTCTTTCAGAAATTACATAGGTTTTGTTCTAATTCCTAGGTCTTTGATCCACTATTGAGTTGTTCTGGGTGATAGGGTATAAGACAAGGTACTAGTCACATTCTTCTACTCTTGGAAAAACAGTTTTTCCAGCACCTTTTGTTTAAAAGGCTATGTTTCTTCTATTATGTTTTTGGCACCTGTGTCAAGGATCAGATGCCTGCACAGGTATGGGTTTGTCTCTGTCTTCTCTTCTGTACCATTCATTTATGTGTCTTTGTTATGCCAGTACCATCATTTTTTTTTGTTAACTATAGCTCTGTAGTGTAATTTGAACTCAGGTATTGTGATGTCTCCAGCATTGCTTTTTAAACTTGGAATTGCTTTGGCTAACTTGAGTCCTCTTTTCTTCCAAATACATTTTAGAACTGTTTTTTTTTCTAGTTCTTTGAAAAACATGATTGGTGTTTTGATGGGGATTGCATTGAATTGTATTGACTTTTTGACACTATGGCTACTTTAAGAATCAATTTCTTTCTTCAATATTCTATAGTTTTCATTCATCTTAGGATACTAAAAGACTATTCTGAAAGACTAAATCTAAATTGTTGAAGCAAGGAAAATAGCATGAAAAATGGGTTTGAGATTTACATGATTGCTTACCTGTGGCTGCTTATTTTCAGGGTCATCAAGCACGTTTTCCTTTTCTTCTGTTTTTACTTTTAAGGATGTTTCTGCCAACAAATGTATTTGTCTATTTACACTACTTAAACAGAAGAGCAATCATAGAGTAAAATGAAAATGACTAATACTAATAATAAAATTTTAATCATTTAGAAATTTAATTTAAACATTACCTGCATAGTTATTATTTATAATGCGGCACTTTGTACTAAAACCAATGCCTTGCACATGTTTATTTTTGTCAGGTATATTTATTTTGGTATTATATAATCATATTGGCTATATCTCATTCTAATTAGGATGCCATTTTTTGTGGATGTACACAATGATGAGATTCACTGTGGTCCTTTCATATATACACAGGAAAATTATGTCACATTCATTCCACTGCATTCTTAGCACACTCTCAACTGCTGAGATTCATTTGCTTTTGTACTTTTGATTTTCTTCTGAGATGGGGTCTCACTGAGGTGCCCAGAATAACCTGAAACCAGCCATCCACCTGGCCTCAGCCACCTGAACACATGGTCCTATACAGATGTGCACTGCTAAGCCAGTGAGACTTGACTTCCTTAGAAGACATTTCTGTTGACCCCAAACTTCAACTAACCCTTGGGGAGATATTGTTAGCTTCAGTGCAAACAAATACCCCAACAATTCATCTACAAATTCACCTACTGAACATAAAATGACAAATCCTCAGAACCAAAACTTTTCAATGCCATAGAAATATAAAAATCCACACTCTACATTATTTTCTACTTCCTAATAGTAAGTTTTAATCAAGCCCTGTGTATCTTTAATGGTTTCCAAAGTGCCTTGTACTTTTTACTCTTTACAATGAACACTCTGCCCCTTTTGTTTGTCCACACTGCTGACAATTTTTTTTCTACTCTAAAGATGTGGTGTTCTATGAATACTTCCTTGATTTGGGCTATTGTTCTCTCAATAAAAATGAGCTTCTTTCCTTAGGGCATATTTCAGAATTTTTCTACACCTTTATGGCTTAAACTGTAAATTAATTTCTCTACATGTAAATTTCTTTTACTTGTGAACAGGAGAAAATCTTTTCAGTCACCTTTGTGTATTAGCCTTTATTTCTTTGACCCCATAATTATACTTTGAGTCCCTGGTAAGTGCTAATGTAGATAAATGGTGAGGGGATAATTTTGCTCAAAGTAGCCCTAAGCTGAGAGTTAAAGTATGAGCATACTTGCCATAGAGAAATAAAGGATGAGAGCATGATCGCAATTAGAAGAGAGGGTGGCAACTCTTATGTAGGGTATATGTTTGTCTAAAATATCAGGATGGTGAGGA
The DNA here is from genome assembly GCF_001458135.2 of Marmota marmota marmota. Lineage (NCBI taxonomy): Eukaryota > Metazoa > Chordata > Mammalia > Rodentia > Sciuridae > Marmota > Marmota marmota. The sequence goes on from NW_026000023.1 coordinate 205,040, forward strand.
GGAATGGCAGAGGAAAGGGGAAAATGAAGAAAATGATAAAAATAGTTGAATAGAACTCATTCTATCAAAGTTCTCTATGTAAGTTTAACGTGCTTAGACATAAATATTCTCAATAGTAGTTCACAGGCATACATGCATTGGAACAAATCACACTAATGTTGTGGGCAGAATAGAAATGGGGGGTATATGCATAAATGGAGGGCGATGAATAAGTAAAAGACAATAGAGCAAAATAAAGATGACAGGGGCCTAAATGGAGAAAACATTCTCAGGATCACATAGGATCCTAAATTTTCAGTCCCCATATAAGATTATGGTTCACTAAATTAATAAAAGTACAAATCAAAGTCTGTGGAAAATGAGACTCTGCTCATGACTATTAATAGAACTGGGAATGAAATGCCCTTTGAACTGGCCCAGGGTCACCTTATTATGGTGACATTGTGTTGTGTGTATACTCCACAAGCCCAGGGAGCAGGCAGCATTTGTGTTGGGATCCCCTCACTCCGAGTGGCTTCTCAGGATGAACCCTGTCAGGGCCAGGCCTAGAAGTCTTTTTGTGGTGGTGACTCATGGAGTAAGCTCACCCTCAAAGAGGGAGAAACACATGCTCCACTCCAGCAGTCTCGAGGTCCTGGAGGATGAGGGTTCATGAACACAGGAAGCCAGCACAGTGCTCCACAGTTGTGTATATATGTATCACATTTTTCTTAACATTAATCTCTTGAAGGTTACCTTGGTTTATTCCCCATAGCTTGTGCTGCTGTAAACACTGTGAGCCTATTTCCTTATGGTGTGCTGATTTTAGATCTTTTGGATATATTCCAAGGAGTGGGAAAGCTGGATCATATGACATTCATAGTATTTTTTGAGAAACATTCAGAGTTTTATGAGAGGCTGTGCTAATTTGCAATTCCAACAATAATGTTTGAGCCTACCTTTCCACCCATGTCCTTCCCCAAACTTATTATTATTTGTATGCTGGATAATTTCCATTTTGACAGAAGTGAGATGAAATCTCAGTGTAATTTGACTTGCATCTCCTTGGTTGCTAGAGATGTTGAGCATATGTTCATATATTTGTTGGCTATTTATATGTATTCATTTGAGAAGTATCTGTTTAGATGTTTAGCCCATTAATTTATTGGACTATTCCTAAAGAAAATGTGATAACTAAACATAACAGAGTATTAGTAAGCCATAAGGAAGAACAAAATTATGGCATTTGCTGGTAAATGGATGGAACTGGAGATTATCAGCTAATTGAAGTAGGTTTAAAAAGTCAAAGGTCAAAATTTTTCTCTGACATGTGGAAGCTAGTCCAAAATAAGAGGGGTAAAAAGGAAAGTGAGAAAGAAAGAAAAAAGGTGTGTGTGGGGGGAGGAGGATTCCATTAAATTAGAAGAAATATCTATGGATTAGATGAAGGGAGTTGGGGGTAGGGGAGAAGAGATGGGATAAGGAAAGAAAAGCAGAATGAATCTGACATAAGTTTCTCATGTCCACATATGAATATACCACAGGGAATCTCTCCACTATGTATATTTGCAAGACTCTAATATAAAAACAAACAAACAAACAAACAAACATAGTCTCGTGTGGCAGTGCATGCCTGACATCCCAATGGCTCAGGAATAGGAAGTGGAAAGAAGGCACTTTTGAAACCAGCCTGAGCAACTTAGTGAGAGTATAAGCAACCTAGTGAGATCCAGTCTCAAATAAAAAGTAAAAACGCTGGGAATGTGGCAATCCCTAGTACCACAAATGAATAAATAGACAAGATAAACAAATAAATGCACAAAATAATAGAACAGAGGGGAAAAAGCAGACCTAGGAACAGGTGAAGAAATTCAAGGAGGGCAAGGTAAAATACTGGGATCTGAACTAGAGCAAAACATATTCCATAATTGTGTCTAAAAAGTTTATGAAAAATGAAAAGAGCGCATTAAAAAATCATAGAAGACTGGTGCTGAATCTTAGTGGCAATACAGCTCTTTAAAAGTAAATATAAATGGGATTTAATCCCCACCATAGAAATCAAAAAAACAAAACAAAGAATTAGTGACAAAATGAGAGGAAAAACATCAGTGGCACACATTTTAATAACTTTGAATTTATCACTCATGGTCACTATTCAATGACAGGAATGACTGTTCTCTACAAAATACAATACAATTCTAAAGGTCTGAGAAATTTAAATAGATGTATACAATATGTTGTTTGATTTTCTAATTGCAGTCCTGATCACATGAGTATTATGGGCATCACATAAAGTGTGACACAATATACAACACCCTCAGTGCAATTTCTCAATAGGCTGGATGTCATAATGGAAATAAAATTGATTATTTGAAGAGATGAGATTTTTCCTATTTCCCAGACTGGCATTGAACTCCTGGGATTAAGTGAAACTTCTGCCTCAATCTTATAAGTATCTAGAATTACATTAGGCCTCACTGCCTACCACTCTCCATTAAAAATTTCAACTTTGGGTAAAAATTATGGCTCAATATTCCACCTCTGTGAAGTGTAGTGACTCTAATAGCAGAGCTTAAAACATAGAAATATCTGAGATAAATGTTACAACTCAAAAATCTTTCTTATGTTTATTAATATCTACTTTAAATCATGGATGCCAAGATTGACACTGGCCATGATTATGCAAAATCATCATTTCAAATGTAGGGGGAAAAAAGAATTAGGAATAAGAAGAGCATACCAATTCACATGCTTTAATATAATTCATTTTAGAGAATTTGTACTGTGAAACTTACCAGGTTTGAGTGTCCTTATGTCCTTGAATCCTACTGCTTCATTTGGAAAAGAATCTATCATGGTAGTGGTAGGCTGGATGTATTTGGAGAAAACATAATAAATATTACATTCTTCATACCATGTGCAATTAATAATTCAAGATACAAATAAAAACAGAATTACCTTTACTTTAGGAAATTTCTCTTGAGACACTGAAAAGCAAAAGGGACATATATAACTAAACATTAATAGGACAAAAACCACTCATCCATTCCTGCTGAATTAGTATGGAGCTGAATCACTGTGCTTAGCTTTGATAATGACTATTATACTTTTGGGTGTGTCTCCTTTTTGTGGTTGGTAGAGTCGCATAACCAAAATGTACTGAAGAACACCAAGAATGTGTAGTTAAGTTTCCAAAAGTGAGATTATATTTCCAATGACCAAAATAAATTAGGAATCTGTGTTTATTACCTGAAACATGAAGACTGATGGGGAGAAAAGTGACCTTTAATGGCAAAAGCAGGACCTCCACAGGCTAAATGTGAAAGTTAACTTCAGAATGTAACAGTGTGTATCTTTAATGTAACATAAAAAAATATTTATTCCATCATATTATATTTGTGTGTCATGTCCCTTCATTTTTTTCTACAGGTTTAGTAGTACAAAGTTGTCATAAGGGTCCAGGGAATATTACAATTCATAGCTCTTCAAAGGAAGTTCTCTACACTGATCAGCTCAGGTATACTTTTAGAATGACAGCTCATGAAAATATTCTTGTTTTTCCATACCTATGGGAGACATGGGTATACTGATAATTCTTGTTTCCTTTGATCTAGCCATGTTATAACTTCTTGATCCACTCATGACAGAAGACATAGGAACCACATCTGAGAAATAAAGTATATTAAGATTAAAATATTAAAATGTGGTTATCACAAAGAAGAAAGCATGTGTCAAAGAGTTATCACATATTAAGAACAATTATGGTTCAAAATCATTATATTTAAAATAACAATTACTGTGTTCAAGGAATTAAATCAACAAAGTCTTCTGCTTAGAAAATTAATCTGTTTTGGTATATCATGTTAGTCTTTAAAGGATCTTATCAGAAAATTAGCTATCTAATAATGAGAATGTCACTCACAAAAGAGTGTAACCATAGCAAGGTCCAAAGCCAAGGGGTTTATTCACAGTACCTTCATTCCCCAAAATGAAAAAAAATAAGCTATCTTTAATAAGATAACCAAAGTTTCTGAAATGATATATATCTCATGTCAACAAATACATGATGCAACACCCATTCTCAGTGCCTGGTCATTAAGGAGAGGAGAAATGAGTAGCTGTAGATTACACAATGTTAGCAGCCCCACATCTTCCAATAAACTCAGGACCACTAAAATCTCATCTTTTATTGATGCAAATATACTGAAGCCACATGAAATTCATTGTCTCAGTTTGTTAATTTCTGCCTCCTTCCCACATGTCAAGAGATATACTCAGATTACAAGCAAGATTGATGTTTCTACATGATCTAGTTATAGCCTGAACTATGATCCAATGGTCTTCACTGATATTTCTCTCAAGAAATTCCTTTGGTACCCAGTATGTGGTTTAGGGAGCTGGAACATTGGAATCACCTTAGATTGTATTAGAAAAGGTAGAATCAAAGAACCTTTGAATTTGAATGTGCATTCTGGACATTGTCCCCAGCAGATGATTCATTAAATGTTGAGATTCTTGGACTATACTAATTCATTCCCAAGTTCTCTACCTCAACCTCCTATCTGGAGCTAGCCGCAGGCTCCTCCTGTCCTCATCCCTGTTGTAAGCTGTATACAAATCACACTTTTCATACTCTGGTTTCTCTTCAGATCGTATAAATCTTTCGCCTTTTACAAATCACACTTTTCAGTGGACATTTGAACAAATGAAGACTTTATCATTCACCCTAAAACAATCTGTATTTTTTTCTTTCCCATTCTGTTTCTCTGTGTTATTTACTGTTCTAGGAGTAGTAACATTTTAGATGATGATGTTAAATTATATACATACATAGAGGACTATATGGGTTTTTATGTAGTTATGGTAAACAAAACATTGCTCTGTATGATCAGAATCAATTCAATGGTTTTGCAACAGTAAGAAAGACAAAAAAGTAAAGAAAATCCCCCTACCTCTCAGAAAAACTTATGCTATAAAACTTATAAACTTCTCACTGTTTATTTTTTCTCAATAAAATTTCAATAGTACATTTCTTCAACTATTAGAATATACTGGTGGTCAGGTTGAAAATAAATATCCCATTTCATGAATTATTTTATATATATAACTCTTACCTTCTACATGTTCTTTTACTTTTTGTCTTTCTCTTTGATTTGCATCACCAGATAAGTTTTCAGATGAATGAATATGAAATATCTTCAGAAGACTCCCAAAACAACCCTGGTAAAGTGAATATCAATAATGAGTGGCATAGTTTTCTAATCACAATCTAGTAAGACATATTTATATTTTTGAGATCAATGAGTAAAATTGGACAAGTGCCTAATGAAAATCAAAATGTTTCAAACCAGACCCTCATATAAATTCTCCAGATTAAGCTGTACTTTTATCTCCATATGGATCCTGACACTGTAAAATCAGAATGAAGCACAAAGAGACATATTCACTGTCAACACACTAGGTGATGTGAATTTTCCCACAAGGAACTAACATCAGTGTACCTGACCAAGCATTTCATTTCTCACCAAAAGAAGATATTTAATAAAAACTAATTAAAAAAAATTCTTACAAATACACATGCTGTTATTCAGCATTGAATATTGAAATCATTCCAGTGACTGATTTATTTTAGTGTATGAATAAGAAACTGGTTTTGATAAAAGAGTTTAAATTAACTCATATCAAAAGAAATAGTACAGTATTGATGTTACTTCTTTTAGGTCAGAAAGAGTTTTCAAAGTCTAATTATCTTTTGCTAAAACTTTTCCTGATTAAAAAAATCACTTGAAAAAAATGGCAAAGTACTAAGAAATAGGTTTCTATCTATTTCCTTTACCTAACAGTACATAACCATGAGGTTGCGCATGGAATGATTTCCAGTTAAGAAAGAACAACAAAATGTTCACCAAGGAGGGCTGGGGTTGTGGCTCAGTGGTAGAGAATTTGCCTGGCACATGTGAGGTATGGGGTACAATCCTCAGCACCATATAAAAATAAATAAATAAAGGTACGTGTCCATCTATAATTAAATAATATTTTTTAAAAATGTTCCCCCAAAAAGGAGAGGCACATAGACAGACACAAAGCTTACTGACTGATAATTGAGTGGTGTGAAGCTATGCCAAGATATAGTGTGGCTATGGAATAACTGGAGTGCAATTAGAAGGAGCCAATAATAAAGGCATTCCTAATACAAATGGACTGCAGCAGTGCCAGGCAAAACGTAGCTGAGTTGAAGAAGAAAGCTGACTCTGGTGAGCTCAATGGGAGAATCCCAGTAATCCCCCCAAAAAACCCAAGTCTAGTACAGTCAACCAATCAGTTTTAGCAAAGGAGAGACTTGGATTCTGCCTGATGTGTCAAGGGAAGTTAAGTGCACTGGGATTCTTTCCTGCAACTTCTCAGAGTGCCTGGCTGGGAGACTTCATTCACTAGGGCTCCTTTTCTCAGATTTCTTCATGAGATCAGAAATTGCAAACTTTCTATTTTGACTCCAAGGCTCAACTCTGACATGAATTCACTGTGTCATCAGGCATCCACAAGAGTCATTCTGGGTCTGGTAGAGAACCTCAGGTGCAGATGGGAGCTCTGAGCAGCTGAATAAATGCACCTATACTCTACCTATGGAAGAAAAGACAGAGACTTTCATTTCCATTGATGTTAGAAATTGTGTGAAAGACCATCATCTGGTAAGAATCACTGTCCACACAGGTGAGCAGATATTCCAATTATAGACACACCTAAATTTCAGAGGCACCTGGAGGAATTACCCCCACTACCACCCCTGACACTAGTTCAGGGATGTCCCTGGGGTCTCTGATGGATCCCAGAGAGGGAAACCTAGTTAGCAATGCTTTTTAGCTGATCCTGTCTGTGTCAGAGGTCAAGAACACTTGCATCTCCAACTCAAAGTGGCCAATTCTTTCCAATAATTTGGTAGTGGGCTACTTTGATGGCATGACCCTAGAAAAAAGAATGACTGGGATGTACTGAATAATAAGGGCAGTAAGAGTTTTGATAAGCTAGTTGGCCAGTCTGCGGAATGCAGAGTAGTGGGGCCATTGCCCATTCCAAATTGGTGCTTTCAGTTTAGTGTCAGGGAAAACAACTTTGTGTGCTTTCAAGATGGAGAAGATTCTAGGAGTGCTGAGGCAGGGTGTAGTGGAAAGCTTCATTCCTGTAGTACTCTATTGAAGCACAGATCTGCAAGGCAAGCCAACTTTGCCTGCTCAGAGAGAGAGGGAGGAAACCCTACAGAGACTTGAGAATTGTATACTCCTGAGCACACTTGCTAAAAGGATTTCAGAAGCTGGGATTGCAATACAGATCAGTCCCCAGGTTCCATGTGTGGCAGGGTTTGTCAGGCAGCTCCAGTTTTTGCCAGATTCACATCCCTGGGTACAAAAACAAGTAGAAACATGACTTTTCCTCTGCAAATGAAAACTTTCCCTCAGCACCCCTTGAGGGTGGGAGAGGAGGTCTGTCTTCATACTTCACCACCAGGATTGTTCTATCTGGACTTGAGTTCAGAAGGAATAAGCAGAACTACATTTCCTTACAAGAATACCCTAAAGTTATTAGATTTAAAAATTATCATTTCTGAGCAGAGGCACATTTATGTGAATTCCATCAGCATGTTGAAATCTATAAAAATTTTTTGTCTTCTGTTAGTTGAGGCATGGAGATCACTTTGTATAAGTATTTCAATATTAGTTGTTGTTTTTTTCTATGTTGTAGTTGTTGCTGATGATTCTTCTATCCATTTGACCAGATGTTGATGGGTAAACCTAGCACTTTGGTCATTCTCAGTGGGCTTTGACACTGAGATGATATAACCTCCGCCAAAGTCAGGTTCCACAGAGATATCGCCTCAGTAAAATGACCGAACATATAACTTGGAAGAGAAATCAATCTAAACTTATGCACAAACCTCATCATAGCAATACAGCTCACGAGAGAAAACAGGGAAATAACACACCTCCAAAATTTCAGAGTTGCCACCAAACTATATGGTATGCTCTCATTCACTAAGAGGTTGAAAAAAGTGTTTCATAATTGTTCCTGATTTCCTACAGGGAAAGGAAATGAGGTGGGAAGTTATTATAAGTTCCCTAAGAGCAAAGTCCAATCCTGGAATGTAATATCCGTGATAGCAGTTGTGTATCTATAAGGAGCCTCTGCCCTACCTTGACACTGACACTGAAGTCAAGAAACAATGAATTCTTTGAGTCACTGGGAATGACAAGCCTTTCACGTGGTCTTGTTCAGTGGCCATAGCTGGTGTATTTGTTCAAAATTTCATTGTTAGTAAGTTTTATATTTAATATATGTCATTCATAATATAAGAAAGTTATACAAAAGGAAGCACAGGCAATCATCAGAAATAAATCTGCCTGAATTCCAATGATATAGTTTACCTTTCTATTATCATGATTTCTTAAAGTATTTGTAAATTCATAACCAGTTAAATGCTTAAGTTCAAACTTAAGTGTCAGATTCTAAGGCTATTCTGAAAACTAATTTCATTTGGCTGACTCTTCATTATCAAAGCAAGGAAAAGTAATAGGAAACAAGGAATTTAAAGTTACAGGTTTACATACCCTTGCCTTTTTCTTCTCTTTACCATCAAGAGGTTGTTGGCATTTTTTTTGGTGTCACATCAAAGTGTGGTTCTGCTGACAAATGTATAGATTTATGTAAAGTACTACACCACTTCTTTTAAAGAAGGGACTCTATCAAAATTAAATAAATACTTCTAATAATAATTTACTTATATTTTCCCAAATATGCATTTAAATTAAGCTTAAACTTTAGCGGCATGTTTGGATTATATTTTGTATTGCTGTTATTTCGGTGTGGTTGTCTTGGAATTGAACTCAAGGCTTATGTATACCTGGCAAATATCCTGGCACTGAATTTCTTCCCTAGACCTTTTATATTATTTTGACATCCTGCCTGTCTGAAGTGCCCAGGCTGGCTAGAAACTGAAATTGTCTCCCAAGTAACTGTGATTACAGAAGTTCTCAATGTCTCCAACAAATACTGACTTCCGAAAGAAGTACTTTTATTCATCCAAAATTTCAAAGAACCTCTTGGGGAGACACTAGATGTCATCAGATCAATTCACACAAGCATCTCAAAGATTCACCACTCAAGACAAGTGGAAAGTTCTCAGAAAAAAATTTTAAAATACCATAGTAACATGAAGATCCACACTATCTACTATGTTCTACCTCAGAATAGTAACATTTAAACAAGCCCTGTTCATCACCAATTGTTTTCAGATTGACTGATATTTTTACCCCTTTATCGATTATTATTATTATTATTATTAAAATTATTACAGTGTAATAATTTTGTCCTCTATTATAACAAATTTTCATTCTTCTTTAAGGACTATTGTCTGCTTTAGGAAGCCTTCCTGGAATGTGTCTATCATTCCTGTCTTAAAGTGGTGTTTCTTTTCTTCAGGTGTCCTTATCACTTTACCTGTTTTTTACTGTACATTTATGACTTAAACTGTACATTATTTATTGCATATAAATCCCTTTTGATTGTGAACAGGAGACAATCAATCAGTCGCTTTTCTCTAAAAAAGATTTTATTGTTGGATGCCATAATTATTCTGTGAATTTCTAGTAAGTTCAAATGTAGATAAAGGTGTTGGAGATGACTTTTCTAGAAATAATAGTGACCTGAGAGTTAAAGTATAAGGATAGCAGCTAGAGGGAAATTAATGATGACCACATGGTAGGCAGTTACAAGATAGGATAGCATCTCTAAATAGGGTCTGTATTTGTCTAAAATATTGAGATTGGTGAGGAGGAATGCCAGATGATTGGACAAATGGAGGAAAGAGATAAAGACAGTTGAACAGAACTGAGATGGAGAATGAACTCCAGGAATGTTTATATGGATTGTGTAGTTCTACTTTTACACATCTTTCTATGTAAGTTGTTTTATTTGAAATATTATGAGAGTAGGATGTGTGAGACTCCTCAACCTGTCAGATAAGTGCAGTGGTAAATCTTACTGGTTAAGGAGGTGTTTAATTTTGCTTCTCCAAACCACAAGGCTGAATTGTACCACAACAAACAAGGGCATTGATGTAGGATGAAGGAAAACAAGCCATGAAGTCTCCAACCATGAGAGTGATTCTGAGAGTCACAAATCAAAGAGGAAAGAGAATCCATGCCAATGTAAACATGCCCAGTGAGGGAGGATGTGGTGGCAGATATCTTGCTTGTGACATATCAGAATTTGGAAGTTCACTGCACTCCCAATAGGTGTTCTTATTCTCCCAATGAGCTAGAAGTGAGTGAGTACCAATTGTGTAGAGTCCAGTGAAAGGGGTCATTCATTTCTGTTCAAAGAACTTTAACTAAACAGATTGGCTGAGATATACAATTTTAGAAGAAGGGCTCCTTAAAAGCATTCTTGATTTCCCTTACCCATGGGGGACACCAGTGTGCCTTCAATTCTCACATCCTCTGCATTTGCCAATGTGAGTTTGCTTGAGACAATCATAGAAGATAGAAGGCCCAGTTCTGAGAAACAATGGAATGTAAGATTAAAGTCTCAAATTGTGGTAATAGAAAGGGAAAGTGTAAATTCTGTTGATGCAGAATGATTTCATACTGATACCTTTGGGTACCTAAAACTTGTGGGATTGCTCATGAAAAATAATTGTCTTGATACTCAAAGTATAAGCCCTGCAAAGACTTCTGTTCCCAATGGTTCTGCTTTAATCTATCTTGGTCATCTTTCAAGGATTTTCTTGAAATGACTCTCTCACAATATGAGCTCTGAAGGGGTGAGGTGTCACTCAGGATTAGAGCACATTTGTAGCTTGCTAAAAGCTCTGCATTCGACCGCACTATGCCCCCCTCCCCAGAATAGGGGAAAAGAGCTGCCTTTGTAGGGAAAAAATAGTCAATGCTTCTAAAATCATAGAGAGCTCATCTGAACCTTTAACATCACTGCAAAATACAGGTTCGAGGCCTGGTAGTGCGGCATCTGGAAATGAGTTGTTCAAGTGGGACCCCATTCTACCATTCTCCTCTACTTCCAGTCATCTACCGGACAAATAGTCCTCCTAGATTTCATTGGAGGGAGACTGAATGAACACAGCTGACATACATCCTCTGCCTCTTCCTATTACCTCCAAATTCACCTTGCTAAATTCCTTCTTGCCTTCCTGCTTTCCCCTACCCTTGTGCTTTTCAAAAGAGAACCTCTACCATGGTGGTCTCCATCTGTCCACTTGATTGTCTGTGGATGGATTTCTCCCACTCACTCTTTCTTCCCAAATTAGCAACAGTACCTTCCCCCTAGTCACGTGCCATGCTCAGAAATGAAAGCAAAGCCTGTGCCTTCTGTTCCTCAGCTATCTCCCCATGGCTTTCCACTGAGGCTTCTTTAAGGACAAGTCCATTTCCTTACTACTCAGAATCTGCTCTGAGGGCCAGCAGCATTGGAATCACCTTAGAACCTCTTGCAAGGAATTCAAGACCTGCTGGGTGCAATGCATATTTTGAACCTGGTTGCCATCAGATGACGCAGGAGAGTGGAGAGATATGGTCTGTAAGAGTCTAATCCTAAATCCTTCACCATCAATTGCCT
>NW_026000023.1:216919-234956 GCF_001458135.2 Marmota marmota marmota
CCCCCCACTGGCACCAAGGGCAAAATTGGGGGCCAACAGAGGTGAGGCAAGAACCTCACCCCCCCACTGGTGCATAGGCCTATCCACAAGTATGGCTGTATGCTGGACCGGTAGTCAGTGACAGGTATGATCCAATTGCAGTGGTATCAACCTAAGACAGGAGGCTGACGCCTAGAGGTCAGTTTTTCCCATGACGGGTAAGAACCATATGTTGAATTGGACAACCTACCAGGCATGGTCCTTAAGCCACATTGCTTGTTGTTTAATTAATCAGAAGGGGGGAGATGCTGAGGGCCATTGCTAAGTAAGAATGACACATGGCATAACCCAGGTCATTTGCAGTGTCATTGCATGTAAGGTGACCTTGCTCAAGGACCAGGGCGGATTGGGGTTTAGGGCGTTCCCGGTTTAGGACAATCCGGGTTTAGGGCGGTTCCAGGTTTAAGGTGTACCCTGCTGGGAATAGGGCGTATCCTGCTGCCTCAGGCGCGCCTGCTCATTGAGTTCCTGTTGAGTTCTCGTTGAGTTCTCTGGGATTCAGAGAGTATTTGGGATTTTGCCCAGAATGTGATTGGGGCCCAGAATGTGAATTCCCCCAGAACGTGTTTGTAGAGTGCCGGTGTGAGTTTGGGAATAAAGAGTTGCTGTTTGAATCTACAAGGCTGTGAGTGGCTCGTGATTTTGTGCCCAGCCAGACTGCAGCAACTGTTTCTTACTCTTTTTTATTGTGATATGGCTTTAAGGCTTAACTTTACTCTTTGTTATTCTTTTTATTTTTCCATTTATTTGAAGAATTTTCTACATCCCTGTTTCTTGGGAATCTATAATGTTAACTTTTAAAGCCATTTCATAATGTAAGTTAATGTCAATGTACCACACACTAAATGTCAAAAAACAGACACATCTTCACAGAATTCCTAAATCTCTATCAGGGAAATCTGTCTTTTTCTGGTTTCCTTTAATTAAATACAGAATACTGGTTGTGCACTTAGCAAATTTACTTTTTTTTCTTTAAAAAATCTTATACAGAATCTCATAAGTAAAAATATAAACAAGGTGATCATTAAGCTGTTTATTAATACAATATGGTATATATACTCAATGGAGTTTTACTCAGCTATAAAAACGAAAATTACAGCATTTGCTAGTAAATGGGTTTAACTAGAGAACATAATGCTAATTGAAATAAGCCAGACTCAGAAAGTCAAGGGTTGAGTGTTTCCGGTTTCAGGCAGAAGTGAGAGGAGACAGAGAGAGAAAGAGAAAGAGGGAGAGGAGAAGTAGAAGGAGGAGAAGGGAGATAGAGAAGGAGGGAGAGAAAGAGAGAAAGAGAGAGAGAGAGAGAGAGAGAGAGAGAGAGAGAGAGAGAGAGAATAATGCTAAAAAAAGAGGGGTAAAAAAGTAGAGGGGATAGGGAAAGAGGAAGGGCAAGCATGGGAAATTCTGTGGGAAGAAATCTACTAAAATTTGCTGTCATGTACAAATATATCACAATGAACCTGCTTATACATACAATCATAATGAAATCATTAAAATAATAATGATAATAATAGAAGGAACATCCATAAAGTAGAGCAATTGATCTGGAAGAGGGAAAGAGAAGGTGCTAGGGAATGAGAATGATCAAATTATGGTCTGTGTAGGTACAAATATGGCATAATAAATTCCACTACTATGTATAATTATAATGCAGCAATAAAAATATAGGCAAAACCCCCTGAGATTTTTTAGTTTTATACTTCCTTTGTGCAAAATGTTTCAACAACTAAACCAAATTAAAATTAGTATACCAAAGCATACAATCAAGACAAGTTACATTAATCAAGAAGTTGAAGCTATTATTTTGTTGTTATTCATACACCTACAAATTTTCCAGATTTGAGTGTATCTACTTCAATGCTAAAAGCACTAGTACAGTGGTAATGGCGGGTAAGTTAAATATCCATTCTACCTCTCAGCTTACAATACTTCATTTTCTTCCTTAGGTTTTAGTTTTAGGAATGAACACATCACCAAATCCTGGTCAGTGAGGTTTAAAAAAGGAAGAAAGAAAGAACACTAAGTCCAAAACTTTGATTGAATATTACCACCTGGCTATATAAAGACGGGAAGAAATGGCACTATCCTATTGTCTGCCTAGGCTGAAGCAAACATGAGACAAGGCAGAACTCAAGGAAGCCTGAGGAGAGGAACCTAAGCCCCAAGGTGCTGTGTTTGGAGTTAGCCCAATCAGTTGGTGGCATTCTACTTACTACTCCTATATGGAAAAGCATTCTTTGAGGAAATTTAGATTAAGTGATATATTGGCAGTTTCTTTTAGTTCAATCTGATACAAAGAGTGGAAATAATTATCCCATATTCTAATGACCAATGATATTCACTATTAATATTTTGGTGGATTTAAGGACAAATTAGAAATGTTTCTTTCAGAAATATTACAAAATACAGTTTTGTAAAATTGTAAAAAAACAATCAAACAAAAAGCAAGAAAATTCATTTTCCTTTCTGGAAACAACTTGCTTCCTGTCATTTTTGGGAGATACACTTTGGAAAACAAAAAGGTACTGATTTTAGAAATCCTTAAACAATTAAAAAGATTAACTGTTAGTAAGCGATGATCCAAAAATAATTACTTGAAGTAATAGAGTTCTTTGATTTTATGCAGATGAGAAGCAAGACAAAGAATACTACTTTTATTCCTTATTTTATAAGTTTATATTTGAAAATCTAAGAGAAAAAGAAAATCATAATACAAAAGACAGAATGAATAGAATTGGAATAATTCTCTTTATAAGTATAAATCAAATTGAGTTCTTCTTTTCCTATACATATCCCTTTAATTTCTTTCATCTAATTGCTCTGGCCAGTATTTCAAAAACAAGTGGTAAAAGAGGGCATCCCTGTCTTGTTTCAGTTTTTGGAAGGAATGCCTGCAATTTTTCTCAATTTAGAATGATGTTTGCCTGGGGCTTAGCATAGATAGCCTTTATGATGTTGAGTTATGTGCCTGTTTTCCCTAGTTTTTCTAGTGTTTTGAACATGAAGAGGTGCTATATTTTGTCAAATGCTTTTTCTGCATCTATTGAGATGATCATATGATTCTTATCTTTGAGTCTATTGATGAGATGAATTATATTTATTGATTTCCATATGTTGAACCAACCTTGCATCCCTGGGATGAATTCTACTTGCATGAACTTTTAGTTATGTTTTTGTATTCAATTTGACAGAATTATATTGAGAATTTTTGCATCTATGTTCATTAGAGATATTGGTCTAAAGTTTTCTTTCTTTGATGTGTCTTTGCCTGGTTTGGGGATCAGAGTGATATTGGCCTCATAAAATGAGTTTGGAAGTGCTGCCTCTTTTTCTGTTTCCTGAAATAAACTGAAGAGTATTGGTATTAGTTCTTCTTTAAAGGTCTCATAGAATTTGACTCCGTCTCCATCTGGTCCTGGTCTTTTCTTGGTTGGTAGGCTTCTGATGATTATATACCTAGAAGACCCAGAAAGTTCCACCAGACTACAACTAGTAAATGGATTCAGCAAAGTAGCAGGATATAAAATCAACACCCATAAATCAAAGGCATTTCTGTATAGCAGTGACAAATCCTTTGAGAGGGAAATTAGGAAAAACTACCCCATTCTCAATAGCCTCAAAACAAACAAACAAACAAACAAAAAAACAACTTAGGAATCAACTTAACAAAAGAGGTGGAAGATTTATACAATGAAAACTATAGAATCCTAAAGAAAGAAATCAAAGAAGACCTTAGAAGACAGAAAGATCTACTTTGCTCTTGGATAGACAGAATTAATATTATCAAAATGACCATACTACCAAAAGCACTAAACAGATTGCAATTCCAATCAAAATCCCAATGGCATTCCTCATAGAAATAGAAAAGACAGTCATGAAATTTATCCACAAAAATAAGAGACCCAAAATAGCTAAAGCAATCCTTTACAAGAAGAGTGAAACAGGTTGTATCACTACACCAGACCTTAAATATACTACAGAGTAATAGTAACAAAAAGAGCATGGTACTGGAATCCAAACAGACTGGTAGACCAATTGTACAGAAGTGAGGACACAAAGACTAACCCACAGAATTACAATTATCTCATATTAAACAAAGGCACCGAAACATGCATTGTAAAAAGATAGCCTCCTTAACAAATGGTGCTGGGAAAACTGGGAATCCATTAGCAACAAAATGAGATTAAACCCCTATCTCTCACCATGCATAAAACTCAAATCAAAGTGGATCAAGGACAAGAAATATTTTGTAATATTTCTAAAATTAACTTCTAATTAGATAGGTTAATCTAGGAATTAAATCAGAGACTCTGCGTCTATTAAAAGAAAAAGTAGGCCCTAATCTTCATCATGTGGGATTAGGCCCCAACTTTCTTAATAAGACACCTATACCACAAGAATTAAAACCAAGAATTAATAAGTGGGATGGATTCAAATGAAAAAGTTTCTTCTAAACAAAAAAACAACCTGTGAGATGAATAGAGAGCCTACATCTTAGGAGCAAATTTTTATCCCTCACACATCAGACAGAGCACTAATCTCTAATGTATATAAAGAATTCAAAAGCTAAGCACCAAAAAACCCAAAACACCGGATCAATAAATAGGCCAAGGACATGAACAGACACTTCTCAGACGAGGATATAAATCAACCAACAAATATATGAAAAAATGTTCACCATCTCTAGCAATTAGAGAAATGCAAATCAAAACTACTCTAAGATATCATTGCATTCCAGTCAGAATGGCAGCTATCATGAAGACAAACAACAATAAGTGTTGGCAAGGATGTGGGGAAAAAGGCACACTCATATATTGCTGGTGGGACTGCAAATTGGTGCAGCCCATATGGAAAGCAGTATGAGGATTCCTTGGAAAACTGGGAATGGAAACATCATTTGACTCAGCTCTTCCTCTCCTATGTCTATACCCACAGGACTTAAAAACAGCATACTACAGGGACACAGCCACATCAATGTTTATAGCAGAACAATTCACAATAGCTAAACTGGAACCATCCTAGATCCCTTCAACAGGTGAATGGATTAAAAATGTGGCATATATACACAATGGAATATTACTCAGCAATAGAAGAGAATAAAATCATGGCATTTGCAGGTAAATGGATGGAGTTAGAGAAGATAATGCTAAGTAAAGTTAGCCAATCCCAAAAAACCAAATGCTGAATGTTTTGTCTGATATAAGGAGTCTGACTCATAATGGGGTAGGGAGTGGGAACATGGGAGGAACAGAGGAACTCTAGATAGGGCAGAAGGGTTGGAGGGGAAGGGAGAGGGCAGGGAGTTGGCAATGATGGTGGAATGGGATGGACATCATTATCCAAGGTACATGACTTGGTGTGAACATATTTTATATACAAACAGAGATATGAAAATTGTGATCTGTAAGTATAATAAGAACTGTAATGCATTCCACTGTTATGTATTTAAAAAAAATTAAAAAAATCAAATTGATATTCAATGAATGGAATGAGAATTCAGTAGAAAGAAAAAGCCTAGTTACTTAGATTCTTTCAGCTTCAGATTTCCTATTTTCAAAATGAAAGTTATAGAAACTACTTGGCAAGAGTGTTTTGATGATTCTGTTAGTACATATAAAGAATCTATCACAGTGTCTGAACTAATGTAGGTGTTACTCACAAAAAGCTATTCTAATCAATCTTATTGGAGTTCTGATACCCCATTCTGCCGTGACCAGGTATAATTATCCCCTTGTATGAAAACCTGTACCATTTACTTAAATATTCTTTTCTGCCCTGACTTTCAGTTATTTAAATGTTATTTCCATTCAATTATAAATTCTTTGTTAATTTTTTAAAGAGAGAGAGAGAGAGAGAGAGAGAGAGAGAGAGAGAGAGAGAGAATTTTTTAATATTTGTTTTTCGGTGGACAAAACATCTTTTTATTTGTATGCGGTGCTGAGGATTGAACCCAGGCCGCACACATGCCAGGCGAGCGCGCTACCACTTGAGCCACATCCCCTGCCCATTTGTTAATTTTTAAATGAGTCAAATTTGGGTAAAGAGCTGAGTGTGGTGGTGCACACCTATAATCCCAGCAGCTTGGGAGGCTAAAACAGGAGAATCTCAAGCTCAAAGCCTGTGTTCACAAAGTTGAGGTGCTAAGCAACTCAGTGAGACCCTGTCTCTAAATAAAATACAAATGGGGAATATGGCTCAGTGGTCAAATGCCCCTAGGTTCAATTCCCAGTACCCCTCCCCCCAAAAAATTGGATAAAGAATTTTAAGAGATAAAGAGAGCTAAACAGTGAAGTCAAATACTTTTTAATCTAAAAGTTAAGACAGTTGGAATGTGGCTTAAATAGTTTTAAACAAAATATTTACTTGAAGAGCAACATCTAGACTCACCCAATAATGAAGATTTGCAGAACAGCATGTTTATTTACCCCATAGAATTCTAGTCAACAATATCTCCTAATATATATATATATATATATATATATATATATATATTTCTTTTTTATATTGATGTATTATAATTTTACTTAATAGTGGGCTTGTCATATATTTATACATGCACATAACACAACTTTGTCAATTTCATTACCTGCTGGCTCCCCTTTCCTCATTCTTCTCCTCTCCTTTCCTCCCGAGTCACCTTCCTCTACTCTACTGGACTCCTTCCTATTTTCATGTGAGCCCTGACCTCCTGCTTTTTCCCCCTAGCTTCCACACAAGAGAGAAAACAGATAACCATTGACTTTCTCAGTCTGACTTATTTTGCTTAACATACTGCAAATTAGTGAGACCTCGTCTCTAAATAAAATACAAAATAGGGCAGGGGATATGGCTCTATTAATTGGTTTATGGATTAATGTTATAACCATGTATCTAATATGTTTTCCTAGAATTTTGAAATGGCTCAAATGTTGTTTTATTAAGAAAAGGCACTTAAGAAAAAAATGTATCTTAAATAAACTTCTAATTAGATAGGTTAACAGACTTTCACTAAGAGTTAAAGTTCTCAACAGTGCATTTATTTAATAATTTGTGGGTTTGGGTGGATTGACTGTTTATTTAGTAGACTGAGGCTTTAACTAAGGGCCTCATGCATTCTAGGCAAAAGTAAAATATCTGAGCTACATCCCCAGTCCTAGAGAATATTTTAAATTATTTTTATAATATATTTAATACTTTAAAAAATTCATCAGGAATATCAGATTCAGCAAAGAGATCCTTTCAGTACAAGGATAAATTTCAAGCAGCAATGGTTTTGTTTCCTGATATTCTTTAATTGCTTATTCTCATTTGCTCTGGTTAACAAAATAGGTTAACTAATATAATCAGTATAGCAACAAGAAACCATAGGCACCCAAGGATTTGCTATAAAAATGACTGTAAAACCTACTTCATCCATCACAAGATATTTGTAGTAATCTGAAGGCAGTGTTATTTATAACAGTAACAACAACAGCAAAGAGGATGCCACATTTCTCAACTTTTCTACTATTTCACTTTGTATCTTTAAAAAGATAAATGTGGCTACTAAACAGCTTGGTATTAAAGATCAGCAGAAGAAGGAGAAAGACTAAAGTGAGAAAAGTTAAAGAAAAAAGAAGGAAATAGAATAAAGGGTAAAAGGAAATACTGTTTATGAATACTTTTAATATGTCAAATACAACTGAAGATACAGGTTTTATTAAAAAATAGCATTTCTGATACTTATTGTATAGTGACCCTTTCTGTATGTATCTTTCTCTTTCTATATGTAGATATATATTTAAGTATTTAAATAAGTGTAAGCAAAGCAGCTATGTTTCAATCAATTGCACAATCATGTTTGTTAAATTAAATATCTTATGGAAAATTGTCTTAAAAAATAAAATTTTCCAATAACACAAGAAGAAACAAAATCGTCCTATATACATTATAGAAACTGAATTTATTACCAAAGTACTCTAAAAAATTCCATTCCTTCATGATTTATTTCACTCATGAGCTCTATCAAACATTCAAGGAAGAAATAATACCAATGTTAAACCAATATTTTTTTAAAAAATAGATGAAAACCTATGATTTCCTAACACATTTTTATTGTTTATTTTTTTAATTGGTGTATGATAAGTATACAGAATGGTGTATACTTATATATATGCATATTTATATAATTTGACTTTTTATGAGAACTGCAACATTTTAATATCAAAACAAGTCAAACACTATAAAAATATAGATGTTTTCCATCTACACATATACAGGTAGGTAAATAGATGTATACATCTATTACATATGTAATTTTAGGAGGCAAAAACCATTAAGAAAACATTAGCAACAATGTATAAAGAGGATATCATGATAAAATAGGATTTATCTCAGGAATGTTACATTGTTTTGACCTTCAATTATCAGTCCATGAAATTCACCATATTTACTGATTAAAGGGTAAAACATAATTGTAACATATATATGCTAAAAAGCATTGAAAAAAATTTAAAACTAATTAATGTAAAACCTCTTAATCTAAAAATAGTTGGGAACTTATGTTAACAGAGAATATCTATAAAATTGATGTTATACTAATGTTATATTTAATATAGGAGGTAGTTGTACCTAATATTACAGCTTACTATAAAGCAACAACAATCACAATAACTTGATTCATAACATGAACATAATCCAAGATATTCTCCTCTTTTAAAATCAGCTGATTGGCAATCCCTTTAGTCATGTAACTTAAGGTACTTTCTGTTTCTAGATATTAGGATGTAGACATTCACAATGCTATTCTGGCAACCCCTTGGTCAAATTTTTTTTTCAGATCCTACAAATATGTGATAGTATTATCTCAATACAAGTATAATATTTTTCATCATTTTTTGGGGAAAAGGGAATGTCATTAATCAGCTTATCATTTTTCATTAATCACATTAAGATCTATGTTCAACTTTCCCAAGAGACATTCAGAATATTGAATCCATTGTCAGATTTGCATGTTTATTTCTAATATCAACATTTAAAAAATGAGATGTCTTGCCTATCATATCAGCTTCAATTAAGTAATGGGTCAGGACTGTATAGATCTCATTCTAGGAAGTAATTTCTAAGACCAAGAAAGTCACAGGAATAAACATACCTCCACCTACACCACTATGAAAATACTGCCCAGTAGGAAGAAAGAAATGTAGCCACATTTTATAAAGTGAAATACAGAAAGAAAAAAAAAAAGGTTTCATATTGGCTTGGACTTTGAAGTAAGTTACAGAAGAATTCTAGTATCAGTGTGTTTACTTTATTTCTATAATTGTTTGAAGCAGAGAATAGGCTGGGTATGTAGCTCAGTGATAGAGCCTTGCCCTGAATGTGCAAGGCTTTAGGTTTCATCACTAACACCTGAAAACAAAACAAAACAAAATGAAAAAGCAAACAACAAAGGGAAGAGAATAAAAAGAAAATACAAAAACTATAATTCTTGTCTTTGCTTTTTTGCATCCTGAAATATCCATAATTGTTTTTCATTTTTAAAAAGAAATGTGAGCCTGGCTTAGAAAGTACATGCTTACTGATTTGAGCAAGGTTGAAAAATGAAAATGTTAGCCATGCATGGTGTCACATGCCTATAAGCCCAGTAACTCAGGAAACTGAGGCAGGAGGATCACAAGTTTGAGTCAGCCTCAGCAACTCAATGAGGCCCTAATCAACTTAGCAAGAATCTGCCTAAAATAAATAAATAAATAAAAGGCTGATGATGTGGCTCAGTGTTAAAGCATCTATGATTTTCTGGTTTCAATCCCCAGTACGAAAAGAAGAAGGAGGAGGAGGAGGAGGAGGGAAGGAAGGAAGAAAGAAGGAAGAAGGATGAAGAAGGAGGAGGAGGAAGAGAACAAGAAGAAAAAAGCTGACATCTATTATCTCAAAGACTCTGTTGTTCTATATCGCTAGCCTAGTATATATACTAGATTGTTAACTACACAACTGGCCATATTGCGCATTTTTTGTTCATCAGTATAACCCCACAGCTTCATACAGGGCCTGGGACACATGACAGATAGAATCACTGATTTTCATAAAGAATGAGTCCATGCAATTTGCTCTATCCATTGAAATATTGCCTCAAATTCCCCACAGTTAAAACTGACTTCACACTTTTTGACCCATAATATCTGGTATGATCTGAACATGATTTGAGTGTATCCCCCAAGGGTTTCTGTGTTAAAATTTAATTCCAAATGTGAGGTATGAAGATGGCGAAAACTTAATCTGACTTTGGTATTTAATTGTGGGGCCTTTAGGAGGTAATTAAAATTAAATAAGGTCATTACAGTGGACAACCCATGTTGTTAATTTTACAGAAAAAAAGAGACAACATGCATACTCCCTGTCTCTTACTATGTGATGCTCTCACAGTCTAAGTACTCTAATAAAAAAAGACCATCACAAGATGCAGGCCATTGAACCTCTTTTCTTTATAAAGTTACCTAGCTGCAGGTATTTTATTATAATAACATAAAATGGACTAATCTAATATCACTCCTAGAAAGCTCAGCAATACAAAAATATATATGCACAAGGTTATTAATTGTAATATTATTTATAATTGTAAAATAATTTAAAACTACCTAAATGCCAAATCATAGATGAATGAATAAGCTATGAAATATACCTACTATACAGTACTTATACAATTATAGAAATAAAAATAAACTGTGAAATTATATGCCATGACTTGCAAGAGATATTAAGCACAACAAAAAAGCATATAGAGCATAAGAAGTGTACTGCCTATTGTGTAAGAAATAAGTTAGACATAAGAAATAAGTATTTCTGTCAACCATTATAAAAAGACTATAGGGAGGATAAGCCAGATAATAAATTGATCATGTACAAAGGGTATCGTGGGAAGAATGAAGTGATAAGGATATAAGACAAGTATGCATACGTGTCATTAAATTTTATTGAGAGTATTAACTGTTGGAAGCATGTTCATGTTTTTTATACTAGAAGAAGGGAAACCAGAAACAAAGTAAACTGAAAGGCATTATTATATTTCAAATGACTTCATAAATTACATTGTGAAGGCCATATATGAATAAATACTTTCAGTCTTGGACACAATGGGGTTGTGGAAAAAAAACTGGAGAACATCATAAACTCTTCTCAGAAGGTTTATTTATTAAGCAATGTAATTAATAGACAAAACAATTCAGAAATTACTGTAGTTTTATTATAGGATTGAACAAGTCGGTAAAAGTATTGATGTTGGAAGTCAGGGATCTCATGATGGAAGAAGAATACAATTATGGAAAGATAATTCAAAACCAAAACAAAACCAATAAGTATAGACTGGAAAGGGAGGTATGAAGGAATACTATGTATCTAAACTATGTATATGTGTGTGTGTGTGTGTGTATATATACACACACACACACACACACACACACATACACACAAGGATGCATGTGTATATATACATTCACAGACTGGTCTCTGGTGAAAAGGTCTATAGAAACCAAGATACCACAGTCTCAAAGAGCTTACTAGGTCCACTCAAAGGAATGAGAATTCTTTGGAGAAATAGTTGATTTCATGGGTGGGGGTACAAAATGATCCTGGGATAGTAAGGAGGTTAAAAAATAAAAAATTAAAGGATGAAGTCACAAGGGAACAGAAATCATTTGGTAATGCTACTACTGGCGACTTCTGGGATCACTTGGAATCCAAATAAACAAGTACATAAATTAATTACAAACCTCTGAAAACAAGAATGTCATTTGTCCATGATAGATAGATAGATAGAGATGTAGATAGATTAAAAAAATAAACAACATTTGCTTATGGTAGAAAATTAATGCTGACTAGTTACCATGGAGAAAATACTGAAGTTAGAAAATCATCATTTTGCCACTATCTAGTCAAAGGTTAGATTGTGCAAAATCATGATAAATAGTACTTACAGGAAAAATTTTTAATGAAAATGGAAATTTTTCTGGATTTTAAATATATCCCGATTAATTTTGAGGGAGGAAAGAGAGTAACATAGTGAAGAAGTTGGATAAAACCTTTAAAAGGTGCATTACAATTAACACTGCAATGAAGGACAAGTGAAAACCCTGTGGTCTTCAGTTATCATGTATGTTCTCTTTAGCAGTTTAATCAAAAATGCATAACCTGAATCTAATTATGAGGAAACATAACATCAGGTAAATACAAATGAGTGGTATGAGCTCTTCTATATCCATAGTATGAAAGAAAAAGAGAACAAAATAAAATGTTAAGAATGGTTGAATTGGGGTAAAAAGCATCTAGGACTTTCTTTGTAATGTTTTTACTATAAGTTTGAAATTATTTCTATATAAAAATATTTTTTAAAAAGTAATGCATGAATATATGTTCTTTGAAGAAGAAAAATCAAACAGGAAGATGTAAATGGAAAATAAAATGAATTATAAACCTCCCAATGTTATCCTTTCCCCACTAGAAGCTAAACTTCACAAAGTTAAGATTTTTTTTTCTTGTTTTTTGCTCAAATACATCCCAAGCACCCACACTGGTGCTTGGCACCTGAATAGCTGCTACAATATTCATTTACTGGAGAGATGAATGAGTAGATACAAGTTATGATTGTTACAGTTTGAATATGAGGTGTCCCCCAAAAGTTCACATGTGAGACAATGCAAGAGAGTTCAGAAGGTAAATGATTGGGTTATAAGAGTCTTAACCCAATAGTGAATTAATTGCCTGATGGGATTAACTGAGTGGTAATTGAAAGCAGGGTGTACCTGGAGGAGGTAAGGCAGTAAGGGTGTGGTTTTGGGGTCTATATTTGTATCTGGCAAGTAGAGAACTATTTCTCTGTTTTATGATCACCATGTGAACTGCTTCCCTCTGCCACACTCTGCACCATGATCTTCTGCTTCCTCTTAAGCTCCAAGGAATGGAGCCGGCCTGCTACACCAACTAAGACCTCTGAAACTGTGAGCCCTCAAATAACCTTTTTCTCCTCTACAGTTGTTTTGGTCAGATCTTTTAGTCACAGTGGCAAAAAAAAAAAAAAATGAAACAACTATTTTCCTCCTCCTCACTTTACGTAGATCTGTAAACTAAAATTATTTATTTATGAAATAAATTGGGTCAGACTACTAAAAAGCTCACGAAGATTTCATTATTGCTTTTTCCTTAGTATTTCTTCTCCTTTGCCATGAAAACAGAATACCTAGATCCCACTGATAATACATTCCAAAGCCCCTTGAATAATTCAAGACACTCCATGTATTTGCCCCTCTAAATGGTCTTCTTTCTTATCCTCTTACGCCTTACCCTGTCCTCCTCCAACCCAACAGAGAAATCTTTATAACACAACTTTTTTTCCCATGTCTTAAGATTTTCAGAATGAATTTTCATCACCTGTAGAATAATTGATGAGAAGCATGAATAGCATGCATTACAAGTGTTTCAAGATATGTTTTCTTAGCTGAGTGCAGTGGCAACTGCTTGTAATCCCAATGACTTGGGAGGCTAAGGCAAGAGAATCATAAGTTTAAAGCCAGCCTCAATGACTCAGTGAGGCTGAGAAGCCCTAAGCAACTTACACTCTGTCTCAAAATAAAAAAATAAAAAGAGCTGGGGATGGTAGTTCAATGGTTAAGTGCTCCCCCACACCCCCGCCCTCCCCCAAATAGATATGTATCCTTTTCTATTTCCTCATCTCTATTGAGATATAGTTGACAAATAAAAATTTTTAACATTAATAGGTATACTTAGATGTTTTGATATACATGCAGTATGTGAAACATCACAAACAAGCTAAAAACATTTTCACCTCAAATAACTTCCATTTATTTTTCTGGTGAGAACAATAAAGATTTACCCTCATAGCAAATGTCAAGTATGCAATGTACTCTCATTAACTATATTTATAATACTCTACTGTCTTTTGCCCACTTTTGAATCAGGTTATTTGTTCTGTTTTATTTTGCTATTGAGTTACATAGCTTCTATATAAATATTAGATATTAAAGCCTCTCTCCACGTGTGTGTGTGTGTGTGTGTGTGTGTGTGTGTGTGTATGTGTGTATGGAGAGAGATATAGAGAAAGAGAGAGAGAAAGAAAGATCCTGACACAAAAATACAAATGCTACATGATCTATCTGTATATATAGAGAGATACAATATGGAGTATGTAAGTATACATAGTTTGTATATATCCAAATATCTAAAATCCAAATCTTCAGGCAAAAATTCCAAAGTCCAAAAATCTCTGAGATCTGAAATACATTTTTTCACAAACATCTTATATAAGGTATATTAAAAACAGAAGTTCATTGGATTAGACAAAGGGGAATGAAGGAAATGGAGGGGGAATGGGCATAAGAAAGACAATAGAATGAATCAGACATAATTTTTCCTATATTCACATATAAATACATGACCAGTGAAAACTCTACATTATGTACGACCAGAAGAATGGCATCCTAATTAGAACTTATACTCCATGTATATATGTCAAAATAAAACCTACTGTATGTATATATAAAAAAGAACAAATAAAATAATTAAAAATTAAACAAACAAACAAACTATGTTTTCTGCTATTACAAAGGTGGCCTTTTTACTGTTGATTGTGTGGAACCTTTTTAGTTAGATGCAGCCCTAATTATTTTGTTGCCTGCGATTTCTGGGATCATGTTTAAAACATCATTACGCAGACCAATGTCAAAAATGTTTTCCTCATGTCTTTTGGGAAATCTTTTATGGAAGCCATATATGTAAGTCTTTAATCCATTTTGATTGATTTTTGTATATGGCAAAAAAGAATGGTTTCATTTCATTCTTCTGCATGAAGATGACAATTTTCTCACTAAAATTTATGGAAAAGATTATTCTTTCCCATTGTGTCTTTACACTCATGTGGAAAAATAAATTGACTATAGATATGTGGATTTATTTCTGGGCTTCTAATCTTCTGTTTTTATTTGAGTATCATAATGTTTGAATTACTGTAGAACTGTACTGTAGAAAAAAAGGATTGTGATCCTCTGCTTTGTTTTTCTTTCTCATATTGCTTTGGCTATTTGGAGTCCTTTGTAGTTGCATATGAATTTTAAGGATTCTTTTTCTATTTCTGAAAAGAATGTAGTTGGGATGTTACATTGAATCTGTATATCACTTTGGGTAGTGATGAACATTTTAACAATATTTAATTTTTCCAATCCATAAACACAGTTGACTTTTATCTGTGTTCTCTTTTATTTCCTTCACTAGTATTTTATAAATTTAAGCACATAAATATTTTGCTTATTTGGTTAAATATATTATTAAGTATTTCATAACTTCCTTTCTTATTAGGGGGGATTTTCCACTTTTGGTGTTGTGGATCAAACATGGGGCCTCATGCATGTTAAGCACATGCTCTACCATTGAGCTATGCTCCAGCCTTCACTGCTACTAAGAATTGGATTGTTTTGGTTTTTTTTCAAAGAATAGCTCATTTACATGACTGATCTTTGGATGCTAATTTTATACCTTACAAAATTTTAAATTATTTATTACTTCTAACAGTTTATTTTTGTTTAATTTTTAGAGTTTCCTATATAGAAAATCATGTCATTGCAGATATAACTTTACTTCTTCCTTTATAATTTGGGTGATTTTTTCTTGTCAAATTACTATGTAGGTAGTACCTTTAAAACTATATTGAATAGAAGAAGCAAAAGTAAGCATCCTTTGCTTGTATCAGGTCCTACCAAAAAATAATTCAGTTTTTCCCCACTGACTATGATGTTATTGATAACTTTTCATAAATGATCTCTATAGCATTAAACTCCTTATAAACTTATCTGGTTGAACATATTCATAAATAGATTTATACTTTATCAAATGCTTTTCAATGTCTTCTGAGACAAATATATTTTTATCTTTTTTTTAAAACTAATGTATATTATGGATTGACTTGCGTATCTTGAAATATCCTTGCATTCCAGGGACAAATCCCATTTGGTCTCACTTAAATATTCTATTGAATTCAGTTCGGTAGAATTTCATTGAGAATTTTGGCAACTTTGTTCATCAAGGGTATATTAACCTGTAACTTTCATTTGTTGTATCTTTGGTATGTTCCCTTAGTAAAGAAAAATTATTTTGAGAAAGACTGGCATTGATTTTTTTTGAAAATTTGTTATGATTAACTTTGTGAAGTAATTTGTCTTGGGATTTTTTGTTTCTCTGCTTTAGACAGGACCTTGTTATGTTACCTAAGCTAGCCTCAAACACATAATTATCCTGCCTCACCCTCCTGAACAGCTGAGGTTATAGGCATATGTGTTACCATGCACACTTCTTGGGAAATTTTTGATTACCGATTTCATATCCTTTCGTTATTAGTCTGTTGAGGTTTCAATTTATCCTTGATTAGATTTTGGTTGTAAAATCCTAGGCATTTACTTTTCTTCTAGGTTATCAAATCTGTTGGCATATAATTATACAAGATCTTTTTTATTTGTGAGGCATTACCTTTCACAACTATTGAGCTTTGCAAGCTTTGTCTTTAACTAGCATGCTGAAATAGATAAACTAGAGTTCAAATTAAGTCCATCTTTGGAGACAATCTTTTTTTTTTTCTTTGGTCCTGGGGATTTAACTCAGTGGAACTCAACCACTGTTCTACATCTTCAGCCCAATTTTGTATTTTATTGAGAGACAGGATCTCACTGAATTGCTTAGTGCCTCACCATTCCTGAGGATGGCTTTGAACTCGCAACCCTCCTGCCTCCTGAGCTGCTGGTATTATAGGCATGCACCACCATGCCTGGCTTGGAGACAATCTTAAGTTGTTAACAATTTTGTTTCCTACCTTCCATTTCTATGTATAGAGCAGATGCCTCATATGTATCTAAATTATTTCAATATAATAGCTATGAAAACTTTTAATTTTAATAATAATAATATTAAAAAGAGATTCCACTGCCATCTTAATTATTAAAACACTTTCTTAGAGTGAGCCCAAGATGAGAGATATGATTAGTAACTCCTTTAATAAGTCTTTGTTCCCGACTGTATTTCATATTATTCAGTTTTTAATTCTAATGCATAAAGTACCAAATATATTTAGTGACTCTTAAATGAAAATCCACAAATTTATCTGATACACAGCATAAAAAAAAGTTAACAATCAACTATATTAACCTTGTTGAAAACTCTACAACATTTATAGGCAATTTAATAGGTTTTTAGTGAGCCAAAACAAATGTTATAAACATGTATATATTTTAGTCATGTTTGTTTTTTAAGAGGCTAAGATATTAATGAGAGGTTAAGACTTTTGTTCACATCTGCCTATCTAAGTTATAATATTAATATAATTGTATAATTAAAAGTATATAAATATATTTTTATAAAATGTATAAATTTTTGTCATTACTTGAAGTTCTTTTATATACTTATGAGTGTTTTGGTTGTTGTTGTTTTTTTGTGGTGGTGCTGGGTGCCGCAGTCTGGCTGGGCACAAATGCCGCAGTCTGGCTGGGCACACAATCACGAGCCACCACACAGCTTGTAGATTCAAACAGCAACTCTTTATTCCCGAACTCACACCAGCCGTCTACAATCACGTTCTGGGGAAATCCACATTCTCTGCCCAAATCCACCCCCACTGGGCTTCTGTCTCCTAAAAAATACTGTCTGAATCCCGTGAGAACTCAAGGGGAACTCAGGCAGCAGGATATGCCCTATTCCCAGCAGGAATAATCTTAAACCTGGAACGCCCTAAACCCCATTATCCTAAACCTGGAACACCCTAATCCGCCCTGGTCCTTGAGCAAGGTCACCTAACTGCAATGTCACTGCAAAATGTCCTATTTCCACGAGTCCTTCCACTAAGCAACATGGGGTATGCTGGCAAGGAAATTGTCATACCTACTTGGCTAATGGCTCCCAGCATCTCCCCCCTTCTGATTAATTAAACAACAAGCAATGTGGCTTAAGGACCATGCCTGGTAGGTTGTCCAGTTCAACATATGGTTCTTAC
>NW_026000023.1:239854-254448 GCF_001458135.2 Marmota marmota marmota
TGGATAAATACCTGGTCTTTGTCCGTTTTTTGATAAGGGAGTACCTTCTATGGTGGTTTGAGAACGGCATTCATTAGCCCAATGTCTCCCTCTACGGCATCGTGGGCAAATACCCGGTATTCTATTCCTTTGATACCTACTTTTGTTAAACCCTCCTCCTATGGGGCAATTCCTTTTAAAATGTCCTGTTTGTTCACAATCATAGCATGTTTTTGGCCTGGCATCTAAAGCCTGTTGTACTGCAGCTGCCAAGACTTGCCCTTGTTCATTAATATCTCTACATAATTTAATATATGTGTTTAAATCTTCATGTCTCCATGGTCTAATAACCTCTCTGCAGCAACAATTTTTTGGTTTCTTCTTCTCATCCTACAAAATACAGCAAATTAATGAACAAAAATTATTTTAATATAGGATAGATAATCCTTAGTTTATATTCTAAATTTAAAATAAACAATCCCTACGTGTCTGACATAGGAGGCACTCAATACATAGATGATTATATTTCAAGTATATAATTCACACCAAGGATTACTTATGATTCATTAAACAAAATGTATTCCTATGATTGTTTCCATGACTGACATACTCTTTTTTGTCACTGACAACTGGTGGTGTTGATAGATAATTTTCTAAATCTTAGTTCAGGTACAACTTTACCAAAGCCTTCTATTCCATCTTTGCCTCCATATTTTCTTATCATTATATAGGATTAGGTATTTTTTGCAACATTAAGAAACTGTATGTATACATATATACTCAAATTCTAGACTGGTAGCTTGCAACATATCACAGGCTACACATCAGAATCACCTAGTGTCCATTAAAAAGTAACATGCTCAGGACATAATTGCGTTAGAATTTTCAGGAATAGAAATTAAGCATCATTATTTTATTAAAGTTCTACAAGTGATTCCAATGGTGCTGAAAAGTTCTATCCTAAACCAGTGGTTCTTAAAGTGTGTCTCTCTGGATCCCCAGAACCATACTAACCAAGAAATTTATAAGAAATAAACATCTTTATGCTCAACATAGACTTAAGAGAACAACAAAGTTTGAAAAGAGGGGCCAGAAAACTGTGTTTTTAACAAATACTTCTTGTGATTTTGATGCATGCTGGAATTTGAGAACTAGTGCCCTAAAGTAATGAAAATATTAGGATACTAAATATAAATTATTGTCAGCTGTGTATATGAAAGGGTTTCATAATATAGAGTTCTACTGTTTCTCTTACAATACTCTTTTCTTTTCCTTCAAATCATTTAGCTCAATTTGCATTCATGTGGGTATATGTTTATGTGGGTGTTGATTTTTCTGTCTCTCCCATTAAGTTCCATGAGGGGAGCAACTATACTTGCTTTATTCACCATTATATAATCACAATATACATATAGTTAAGATGCTTTTAAAATATTTGTTGAGGGTTTGCATGACAAATTGAGTGGCACCAACTTCAAAGATGAGCATTTTCAAACATGACATGTGAGCCCCTAGAAGATAGTGTCCTACATATACATGCATACATATATACATTCAACAAATACTTGAGAGTTCATAAGTATTGGGTAGTATACTAGCTTCTGGGTGCAACATGCCTGGTGTCAGAAATTTAAATGTATAAAATATTACTAGTCCTGGACAAAAAACTAATTTCTACTGCATACTACCTATATACCTATTTATATATCAACCAAAGGTAACCAAAGGTGAAAGAACAAAAACCAAGTGGATGTAATTGCTTAAGTAGCTAAAATAAGGCAGTGTGAAGTTTATGCTAGCCTTATATAGTGAAAAATTAAATAAATTTAGATTAATATTAATATGTATATGTGTATATATATATATATATATATATGTGTGTGTGTGTGTGTGTGTGTGTGTGTGTGTGTATGTAGGTGTGTCTGTGTGTGCATACCTATACATACCATGTGATCAGAAGTCTAAACTTTTTCTGTATAGGACTGATAGTAATTTTGGTTTAATGGGCTATATATATTTTCTGTCATATATTTATATAACTTTTCTGTTTCGTTTACAATCCTTTAAAAATATAAAAAAAATCCTTAGATATTTTGGACTTCAAAAAACGTGTCAATGGACAGGACAGTCTATTTACCAACCTCTAACTGAGATTTACAAAATTAATTAATAGGAAAACCAACAGAAGGGGATAAAAGCATAGCCTCTGGAAAGAGGATTGAACTTTTTGTGCCAAATGATTTAATAATTAAGATGGTCCTTAAATATTTGTTGAGGGAGTGATGGTTTTCTGCTTTCCTTTGATTTAAAAAAGTGAATCGACAGTAGAGACTGAAAACTTACTGCAACATTGGTTATGGATAATGAGAGTTATGATATCTCCTTTTTGCCAGTCTTTTGCTCACTTTTCTAAAACAAATGGCTTCCCAAATATTCTGGCATTTTTAGTCAAGAATTTAATGTCATGTAAAAGAATTTATAGAAATATATTGGATTCTCCCAAGTCATATACATTAAATAGTCAATCTTCTAATAACTAGGCTATTGCTAGTCACAGGATATTTTGGCAAGTCTTAAAACACAGAATGGCATAAACACAGAGTTTAAGGATTTTGTAAAAAAAAAAACTAATCTCAGCAAATCTTATTTGCTACTCTAAAGGTCATCGTCATACCTAGAATTAATTCCTAATTTTCCAGTGAAAGCTCAAATCAATCTTAATAATAACACTGTTTTCTGTATTTCTGTCTGGTGTACACATTTGACCATATCGTTTAAACATTTGATTGCATGGGTTTGTGCACTGTTTGTTTATTCTAGTCTATATTGTCAATATGTATATTATCTATATATTTTGTATTGTAGGTTTCTTTTTTGTAATCATTGGTATAAAATATATCTTCCAAACATGAATCTTTTAAAAAACAGAAACCTATTTCATATAAACAGGCAGAATATAGTTAAGCTTTAAATAAGTGGGGGACTGAGTTCAATTTAAATAAATTAAATATTTTAGTATATGTACTAATTCATACAAGAATGAATCAAATTATCAAACCAATGTATTATTAAGTAGAATTTAGAACTGATATGCTACTTCTTGAAAAGTGATTTCCCTTAGTCCAAATAGGGAGAGATAGCTACATGGTCACGATAGCTACAGGACCATAAAACATTAAATACAACAAAACGTATTTACTATCATATGCTGTGATTTTTTTTCCTCAAGGAGGGTCAAAAACCCTTATAAAGTCTTAAAATTATTGTGTTAATCCAAGGAGCTACTTAAAATACAAAAAAAGTAAAATATAATAAGCATCATCAAGAAAAAGTCTACTTTTATCTATTGATATACAGTGTATATTATTCTGAAACAAAAGAGTAAAGGGGACTTTAAAATCTTTAATTTTCATAGCCATATTTTCTTTCTTACCAATAAATGTTTCACTAAGCTCAACTTTCCTGTATATGTGTTTATAATTATATATCTATTGCCACATAATAATATGCATATTTTTCTATTAGACATAATAAATACCTATCTAATATTAAAGTATATTTTGTGGTTCCCAATGAAGTATAAAAATAGGAAATTCATGTAACAAAATACAAGAAAGAATGTATGGAAGCCCAAAAGGACAAAAGATTTTAAAATCTAAACAATTACTTACATTGAATTACATTCACCTAGCACATAGCAGGCACAAAAGAATTATCCTGATCATATTCTTTCTAGATATTTGAGTTGGTAACCAAATAGCTGTCTTAATATAGACAAATATTTCTTAATGCTCAATTACACTCAGCTTGGTCAGAACTATTTCCTGTTCTTACATGTAAAAATAAAAGTACTAAGGTAAGCTTGATAAAACTGTATATAAAAATTGGATGCCACATAAAATAAACAAAACAGAATAAGACTTCATTTAATTTTACTACTTTATGCAAGGAAAATGTACAAATCAATGTAACTTGTTACAACTTGCTGTATCCACTGGAATTGACTCATACCTTTTGTTCCATTTGTCTTATTTTAATGGATTATATGTAGGGTATGTATTAAATATCAACAATATAGATAATAATATTCCTTAATTTACTCAATAACACATTCAACCTCTACTGAAGAATGTTAATTACACATGCACATTCTTTGGTATATGGTTAGACATGATGATAAAACAGGGTAAACCTCAATAATAAATATACAACTATTGATATAGAGTATCTGTCTTGACTATTTTTATCATAAAGTTACCAATAATGAATCTAATTATTGACCAAACAATAATTTGAAACTATAATTTTTGCCATAATAACGTAAGTAAATAAGTTAGTGAGCTACAATTTTAGTTGTCTATGATTTTCATCAGGAAGTCCAAATTGGATACAAGATAAATAGTAAAAGTTATTTTTGCTAATTTGACATCTCTCTCATTTTTATACCTCATTCTCATAACTCAGTCCATCAATTCTCAGTTCTAGTACTTCAGGAAGAAAACACTGATAAGAGATTAAAGCATTTTATGGGCTGAACTTTGCCTTTCAAATATTCATATTGAGGTCCTAACTCCCAGGACTGGAGAATGTGATCTTTAGATCACACCTTAAAGATAGGGTCTTTACAGAGGTATTCAATTAAACCTGGGTCGTTAATGTGAAACTTAATATATTATGTCTGGTGTTCTTATTAAAAAGGGAATTTTAAGACTACATGAATACAAAATGAATGACATGTGAGCGTGAAGACAGTCATCCACAAGCCAAGGAGAAAGGCCTGGAAGAGATTCTTCACTCATGGCACTCAGTTCAAACAACAGAAGTTTAACCCCATTTGTAAGACTTTTTTATAACAGCTCTAAAAAATTAATACAGCATGCAAGAGATTTTTTTATTACAGAAAAAAACCTGTGTAGGATAGAGGGAAATAGAGAAGGCCAGAAGATACTACAGCAGATGATGCAGGTTTTAAGACCCATGAAAAATAGTAGGAAAGGATAACTGAGTAGTAAGATGTGCAGCTTGTAGTGCACTTCTGAAAGAGTTTTGATCAGGCCAATGGTGTGTCTTTAAGCAAAGACTTCCGATTAGCTGTCCCAAGTCAGTCAGGATAGCTAGATTTTGCTGCACTTAGTTACTGGCTAAGCAGATACCTAGGAATTATGATCTTGGCATTGATGCCACAATGGATTAAAGACTGCAACAGATGGAGGCTGTCGGTCAACCATGCTTCCTGCAGTAGGTTATCCTAATATTAGGCAGGATTAATGTATTTCCATAGCTGCCACCAATTACAAGGCCCTATCGAGTGTACTTCCTGGGAATCACTGAAATTCTTTTATGTTGCTCCACCGTATGATTGTTATCATATTTTCTCCTATCAAAACAGCATTCTAATTTACTACTTACACCAACTATGGCAACAAACTAAGCTGCCCTTTATCCCCTCAAATCTTCAATGAGTTCCCTCAGCATTCAGTAATGAGTTTGTAATATGATCTTCAAAATATGAGCACAGCATGGCTCATATTAACAGCTCTTGTTCCACTTTGGTCTTCATTCCGCATTCCATTTCACTTTCTATAGCCCAGTCACAAAGCCTTCTCTCAATCCTTATGGGGGCCATACTTTTTCTGCCACTGTATTGACAGTTTTTACACTGACATTACTGCTGTATTAGTGCTTATTTATTTAGCTTTCAGATCAAGTATCATTAATTTAGGAAAGCCTTTTCTGATCTATCTAGCTAGATCAAAAATGCCTCCATAGTATGAATGCACCTTACTGGCAAAGTACTCATCAAATGTGTACTTGTGCACTTATTTAAGTTAATATTTTTCTTCTCTACCAGACCATTAGTTTCATAGGATTAGGAGCTCTACCTGTTTTGCTCACCCATAGTACACAGGTTCTTTCATAAATACCTAATAAATATCTGTTAAGTAAACTGACTGAAATATGTAGATTAATAATATATCTAGCATTTTCTCTCTATAACAAAGATATTTACAATTTTAGATGGAAATCATCTCCTCTGGGAACGGGAGCCAATAAGAATATTCTCTTCTGAATATACCACAACAAAACCTAAGAATCTAGCCAATTTTCAAATTCTAATATGGATCTCAGGAGGTGAATAATTGACTTCTGTCTCAAAACAAAACTGTATTACTAGAATATTTAAATAGGTACTCACTCTAGGACCTTTTTGATCTCATTTAGGTATATCTCAGGGTATTGTCATACTCAAACTAGAATCACTAATATTTAGCTTATATCCTATGCTATAGAGCTTCATTTTTAGCTTTTGATATGCAAAATTTTCATATTCTAACACACAGTTAACCTATACTTTACATAATGGACATATATCCTTTCAAAAGCCAAACGGATTTTTAATTCTTTTTAAAAATTCTCTGCATTCTATCTGGAATAATTTCCAATGCTAGAGACATTTTTGCCTACCTATATGAATGAATGTTCTAATCTTTTTAATCTCAAGATCATGATGCTTGGTATACTCTGATATATAGCAATAATGCTTCCAGGAGAGGTTGAGGTATATGTGACCCCATAATGAAGTTCTCAGACTACTATGCTTCTGAATTTTTTTTTGGCTCCTTTTGCAATTTTTATTGGGTCCTGGCTATTGGCCTGACAGCTGCCAAGTTTAATACAACCTTGACAAAGTATATCATCAAATAGACAATTGTCCCCAAAATGTATCTTATCACTGCTCATCTCCAGGAAACTGTTCAATGGTAATATCCAAAGTTTAACAAAGAAAATATCAAAAGAATGTTCATCTGTGTTTAGAACACTGCAATGTTGCTTTTCCTCAGAGATACCTTTTTCATCTAGTTTCTTGTAATTCAGTCCATATAATCAGTTCCTGAACTTAGATTTTTGTCTCTTGTTTGATGACAACCAGGTGAAGTAAGTCCTAAGTTAATGTCATATTGTCATATATGTTGGCTTTAAAGTGCCCCATATGAAAGTATACAACAAATGATTTCCTTATCATTTCTCCTCTTTATCTTTACAAGGATTTCTTTTTTTTTTCCTTTTTGACCCTAAAGTTTAGAATGTGTACCTTGATAATTCTTCTGACTTCCATTTCTAAAAGTTCAGCATAAATTTCTTTTCTAGTCAACTTTAAATTCCTATCTACTAAGAACTCCCCGGTTTCCCCCCCTGCTTGGCCTCTGACTGGCACTATGACAAACCCTATTCGTTTTCTTCTACAATCTTCTTTTTTACCCTACTCCCCACTTTTTTACCCTACTCCAGTCTTCCCAGACCTACTTTCTTGTTGATTATAGTTTCAGAGGTCAGATATCACACAAATGCGTATATTTTATGTGTGTGTGGATATGTGTTTGTGTGTGTAGATATATATTTATTTGTTTATATTTATATTTATGTATGTATATATGTTGCATATAAATAGAAGTTTAAAATGTATACATGTATTCATACAATATAATTATATGTTTCAAATGGAATCTGTCTTACAAATGCCAAAAATTGTATAAAAAAGTAATAATGACAGCCATGTTTTAAAACATGTGAATGCATTAGAAAACATAGTAAAAATATGTAAGATATACATTTGTAATTCTAGACACAAAATAATCTCCGTAAGAATAACTCATATCTCTTGTACATTCACGTATGCCAGCCACTGAGCAAAGCAACTTATAATCATTATCTTTTTATAATCCTTGCAAACAATTCTATTAGGAAAGTACCCTCATATTACATAGAAAAAGGCAGAGTTTAGAGAAAATTAAATATGGGACTATAAATTGGAAAGCTGGGATTCATACACAACTACTTTTACTACCTGACTTGAGTTTTAAATCATTAAGCTAAAGTGATTTCATGATAAATTAAAGTAATAGTAACCAAGGTCACAAAATTAATTGACAAACATTTTATGATCCTCAATACAATGATTTCACATTGTATCATACTGAATGATTTTTTAGTTGAAATATATTTTTTGTTCCCCCTTCCGTTGTAAAAGTAATGACTTGGCATCTACTTGCTTTAACATATACAATTATGTTGTTCTTATTAGTCCATCTTTTAGTTTTGATCACTGTAATAGAATCTGCTTTTTGTTTTGAGACAACCTTCTTCTTACGGCTTACAGAACCATGATTTTGTTAGAAAGCAATAAAGTCTAGCCCTAAGGAGTATATAATGATTGTAATAATTGGTGTAAACCAATCATAACAATATTTTTTCCTTTTTCCAGTCATCATCTAAGAGAGAGGAAATGAAGCAGCTCAGACAAATTAGATAGAAGGAAATGTCTCTGGTTGATTTTCTAGGAAAGACTTTTCTCACTGATTAAAACATAAAACAACAAAAATGAAAAACAAAAACACAACAAGAAGAGAAAGCCTCCTTTCAGGCCCCAGCCCCCTTCCCTCCATCCTGCATGAAATACTACTTTGTGGGAACATAATTTTTAGAGCTTACGTAGCCCTAGCATAGAGAGAAAAAGATGAAAAAATTCAGAATTCTTCATTATCTCATAAGGCTACGAACCAAACCATCAAACCATTCACATTCATGACAAGAAAACAACAACAAAATTTAATGTGTATTCTAGTTCTTAGAGTTTAAAACTTCCTGATTCAAACATTTAGCATCTTAGCTTCTGAGTCACATTGCCAATTTATATTACCTAGATGTATATTCCTTATAACCCTATTCCTTCAATGAATCTTTCAAGTAGGATCTATTAGCATGCCCTTCTCTCTGATTAAACTGAACATGTTTTCTTAGCAGTTTCCAAACAGGCCACAGATTTTCAAAGCTTTATTCCACACTTGTTTTTTCTGCTGAGCACAGTGGTCCCACCAACATCTTGATCATCAAATCCCTTTTTAAAAATACTTTGGTTGTAGAGGGACACATTTTTTTTTTAATTTTTATGTGGTGCTGAGGATCGAACCAGTGCCTACCATGTGCTAGACAAACATGTAAGGTAGGTACCACTGAGCCACAACCACCACCAGCCCCATCAAATCTTTTTTGTTATATTCTCTCCTCAGAAATTTAAAAGTCCACAGAAAGAACATAACTGTTTTCAAACTGTTCTCCTTAGATTCCTGAGTTTCAGTAGAGGTATAGCCAATCACTGCAGTACTATGTTCAACTAGTTTATAGAGAGACCCCACCTCTAAAAAAAGAATGTAAATATATAAAATATTAGAAAAAATGTACACAAAATACTATTGTGATATCTGTTAGATCCTCTGGTCCTACTCCTTCCAGAGAAAAATTGCTTTAACTATAAACTTTTCTGAATGATACACATTGGTTAATTATGTTTTCTACCATGTAAAATCACCTAATCTCACCCCAAAATAATATGATATTAATATGAGCACCTTTTCTAGACCAGGATTGTCAATATCAAGGGTGGATTGTGATCTATGTTAATGCCTGAAATACAAAGATAAGATTAACCAATCAGAATATGTGATTTAAGAAGTCAGTATAGGAAAAAAAATGCACTCACTTATATGAGGCATTTGACTGAGTCAATTTTTTTATGAAGATTAAAGGATTCATGAGGATACTCAAGTTATCATGAAAAGAATGATAGGTCATAGAAAACTTAAGCTAAAAGAAAGCAAAATATAGAGCCAGAAGCTTTGAAGTAGTAGAAATAAATATACATAGTGAATAATTTCATTGGCCAAAAGCAAGAAAAACAAAACTAAGCAATCAAAGAACAGATAAATTTTGTTGATTTTCCATGGAAGCATCATTTTTTTAGATTAATATACTTTTTCAATGGGAATCAATTCATATCTGTATATTCTATATAATTTTCAAGAAAACATGGGGAAGTGATGTCAATCAAAGTAACTGCAAAAGCATTATTTAATTGTGCATTATTTTAGTTTAAATAAGAATTGGTTTTACTGTTCTATAAGATGCAAGATCATCTTTAAAAGTAAAAAAAATGTAATCAATCAATTACTTTAAGAAACCTATGAGTAACACAGAAGGAATGTCCAGTTAGAATTCAAACTCTGGGTTCTACAGGGGTTGTGCATTTTTCCAGGTATTACAATCTTCTGGTATATGGATTCATATGGTAACATTATTAGTGCTTAGCACACATGGACCTTCCCTTACCAAACCCCAAATACACATGTGTACCTCCCAACTTTCATACAGTTAGGCTCATGTATACTTTTGGTAAATAAAACATAAATAGAAGTAACTGCCATTTCTTTGCTAAGGTAGTCAAAAGCTCCTGTGCATTCACTTGTGTCTAACACCAAATCCTGACAACTCTGGAGGACTTATGTTGAAATGGCAATATCATAATATGAAAGGTAGCTAAACTGCTGAGTTATCATATGTAAGACAACTGTCCTGGATGATAGTGCAAACCTGCAGATGAAATTTCACAAACATGAACCTTATCCCATAAGATGCCATGGGACTTTGCTGCCCAAGAAAATGTTATAGAATGATAGAATTATTCTGCATCATTCTGTTCAATAATGTAGCTATTGGTGATGCAATAATTGAGCCTTGAAATGTGGCCAATGCATCTAATGGACTGGAATTTTAAATGTCATTTCAGTTAAGTTTTAAACAATACAGTAGCTATTGCTACTATATTAAACAGTATGGTCATAAAGAATTATAAGCAAAAACATATTGTGATCAAAAACACATTAGAAGGAATATTATATATTCAGTATAAGATAAGTTCAAGGACAGACATATTTGTAATGGAGAAAGAAGAACAGTATCTATTATAGTAACCTAGTGTGAGTTGAGCATAATGTAAGGACAGTGTCATTCAGAAAGAGGTAATATTCAAAAATAACATTTAGAAATTAAAACTAGATGATTGGATGTGAACAGTAACTAAAGAGACAAATTTGGGGTGGCACAGGTTTCTAATTTGAGAAACTGTAGATATGATGTCATTCACCTAATAAAAGTAATGCAGCAAGAATTTGTTGAAGGATAAAAACGGTAGTTTCAAAGTTGAATTTTAGGAGACTGTATCCCTATCTACTAATGAGTTAGCTGACTAAAGTCTATAACTCAGACAGCAATTAAAAGGTTAGAGGTGGAAATAAAAGAAATGGATGGATGCATACATCACCCAAAGAACACTGACCATCAAAGCATAAGGGGTTAAGAAAAAGTCCAGACATCACTGAAATCTCAGGGTGAAAATAATTTT
This sequence comes from Marmota marmota marmota, assembly GCF_001458135.2. NCBI lineage: Eukaryota > Metazoa > Chordata > Mammalia > Rodentia > Sciuridae > Marmota > Marmota marmota. Next base: position 251,070 of record NW_026000023.1, read on the forward strand.
TTCATACAAACATTCAGTGAATGCCTTTGTATTCCAGCAGCTGGTCAGGGCCTTGAAGGACCAAAGGTGGACAAGGTACAAGCCCTGCTCTCCAGGACATTAGATGTGTAGGAGAGTTATAAAAGTAGGAAAAATAGTTCATAGATGAGACAATTCATGGAGAAGCAAGAAACTAAGTAAAGAAGTAAGAAGAAAATCAGAAAGTCACAGAAACCAAAGAAAAACTAGTGTATTGATATCTATAGAAAAGAAGGGAAATATCTGTAGAACCGAGACAATGTGCTTATTAATTATCCTGTTAAAGAGCAACTTTAGAGTGGTACAATTAAAAGCCAGACTGCAACAAGAAGAGAAGGGAAAGTAAGGTAGAGAATGGGGACACTTCAATGGAGAATCTCCCTCCAGTCGTGCCTATACTTTTACTTCCATAGGAGCTTTATTTAGATTCCCTTTTCATGTCTTCTTTGGTTTCTTACTTTCCTATAGTTTCAAATATCCTCCTCTACTGCCTCTGTCCCCACTATTGGCAATCATCCTTAAATAGGCAATTTTCTATATCTCTAATTCAAACTTCTCCCTGTTTACAGATTTAATATTACTAAGAATGACCAAAATCCAAAGAGTATAGGTCAACAGAAAGTAGATTCAGTTACAGGGCCAGCTTTTAGATGACTGATATCAATTGTAAAACCCTCAGTCTTCTAGACAAATATAATAGTTTGGTTACATTGTTAAATGGCTTTTCAAATAGCCTTATGTACAGAAATGAGATTTCAGAGAAGCTACTTTCAACCACCTTAGTCTCTTGTGATATTCTGACAAGCTGAATTTATAACCACAAAAGGCAACAATGCTCCTTTACTGGATAATGAGCACTTTGAGGTCAAACATGACTTGTATTGTCATTTAAGCTCCAATATCCAGGATAGTTTGGGAGGTATAACAGAAACTCCAAAGTACTATGAACTGATTTGCATGGGTTTAAAGGTGGTTCATATGATTACTTATCTGAGCACTTGTTTACATGATTCACAATCAGCATCATCCTTAAAAAAAACCTCCCAACAAGCATGTTGTATGGTTACTGATGTATTGATACAAAGTTCCCCTCAGCTCTTGAGGTCAACTAGGCAGAGTCTAAGGGAATACTATCTCACATATTAATTCTATATGGATGTCAATTTCTATGTGTCATAATATGAAAACGGTTGGAAAGCACTCTTTTGGCTTAATATCCCAACAAATTAAAATGTATTTTACCTCTCAAAACTGTATCTATAACACATATTGCTTAAATATATAAAATCCTAGTATCGAATACATAAGAACAGAGAAAAAAGATTGTTTTAGAAGTACTCCAAAAAGCTTTAGTTATGTCTACATCACAGAAAAAAATGAAAAGATATATAGTCAAAATAAAAAATGAGGAGAGGAACAATAATCCATTACTACAAAAATGTCTTGAGGAGTTATTATATGCCAGAAACTATGCTTAGTACTTTAAATAGATCTTTGAAACAGTCCTTTCAAGTAGATATTTTCTATTTCACAAAGCATGGGCTGAACCTTAAAGATGGCATGTAACTCGTGTGTGAAGCTTGGATTAGACCTCAGGGATGTTGACCCCCCCTTTCCACACACACCTGTCAGGATACAATGAAATAGGATAAGGGAAGATAAGGGAACAGAAGTCAGCAGAAGAAAACAACTTAAGAATGGACTGGTATTTTAAATTGCTGGGTTAAAAAGGAAAGATCTAGTAGCATGGAATATAAAATAATTCATACTCATTCCTAAAAGTCTAGAGCAATGCACACCCCTTGTTTTGGTGACTATATTTATTTTCTTGCAGTACACCTTACTCCTTTATTTGTGTTATTTCTCCCACAATAAACATTTGGTGAGATAACAATTAGAACTGTTACCATCCTTACTATAGGTGAAAGCTGTATAAATGAAGGAGAAACAGGACAATGTGCTTGGTAGAAAAATTCCGCTTTCCATGGATACATAAACAACTAGAATAGTGATCCATAATTGCAAAGACTTTCCCATCTATGTGCAGCTAATCCTTGCCACAGGGCCTGGTACTGATACATATTAGGTGCCCAATAATATTTTCTAAATCAATAGCAGTGACTAAATACACAAATGACTAAGTAGACAAAGTAGTCCATTTTTGCCCAGTTGAATAATTTCTATCAATATCATGATTTTATATGTTGAAATCACAATTCTCGAAGAAAATTAATTTCTTAACTCATACAATTAAGTAACTAGATGGGAGAGAGGTGGTTACCAGTCCCACAGACATAATTTATTAGTGTCTGGTTTCAGAAAGAATTAAAGATATATGTATGATCAGATAACAGAGGTTGCTTTAAAATATCACCATTTCTGACTACATCTAGCAAATTAAGAAAATCTTTGAATGAGGGGAGGAGATAGCATCAGAAATCATTTCACCTTGACACAGACATGATAATCGATAAATGTTCAAGTTGAATCATTTTTATAAAATAGTAAAATGTGGAGGTTTATTATTTGTCACTCAACAAAAAAATATTTTACACAGTTCATTTTTTCATATATTAGACATTTTTACATGTTATATGACTTTAAATCAGTTATTTTCCTCATAAGAAGCCCAGTATTTAAACTTGTTAAGTAAGTTCAAGTAGATCTGGGTTTAGTCAAATCCTAGATGGGTATGCCTGGACAAACTATTTAAACTTGCTCAGCCTCAGTTATCTCAAGAATATATTACCAATTTCAAAAGTTTTTGCAAGAATTAAATTGAAAAATGTACATAAAATATGTAGCATTATATCAGAGACAGATTAACATTTTATAACTATTTGCTATTAAGATGGCCAATAAAAACTCAAAAATAATGTTTTAGTTACAAAGAAAGTTTTTTTGAAAGAAACCTAATATTATGCTTTCATTTACCAGCTTGGATAATCTAATTAAATAATTTGTTTCCTATAAATATTAATAGGATCTGCATTTTTTTTCTTTTGAAGTTTTTATAATTTAATTTTTACTTGGAACATAATAAATATACTCATATATGGGTACAGTGTCATGGCTTAATACAAGTATTCACTATGTAATGATGAAATCAAAACTAGTATTTGTCCTTATCATTTCTTCGTCTTTGGAGCTGTCATACTTCTCTCTTCCAATATTCCATAAAACATATAATAAATTGTCGTAATCAACACAGCCCCCTATTATGCAGTGAAACACTACAACTTATTCCTCCAATCTGTATTTTGAAGAACATTATACTAAATGAACAAAACACAAATAGGGCATATCCTCACATCTGTGGAAGTTAAAAATGTTGATCTCAAAAAAAAAAAAATAGAATCAT
>NW_026000023.1:254850-265732 GCF_001458135.2 Marmota marmota marmota
TTTTTTTTTTTCTTCCCCCCAAAAACCCAGAATTTTGAATTCTTTATCTGCTCCTTTGGAAAGCAAATCTTTTTTAAAAATGCCCCCAAGTTTCAAGAACCTGTGAGTCATTCCTTTGAAATTCAAACAAGGAAAACAGTGCTTCTGTTGCCCAGTTTCTGTGAGAGGACTGGAAACTAACCTCAGCACAAGCTCCTTCAGATTGGAAAATCTCCTCTTGCTGGTGAAAATCTAAGATGGATTCCTTTTAATTTTGGTGAAGTCAATTAACAAACAGGTGGCGTATGATTTGCCTGCCACAATTCTAGCTGTTTGTTTCCTTTACAGAATTCCAACTCAGACTGAATGCTTGGCCCTATCCTTTGTTAAGCACTCTTCTTTATCTGTTTGCCTTTTTCACCAATAATATGGAGTTTCAGCTGGAGCAGATTTAACTTACAAGAAAATATCTGACTTGAATAAGTTCATATTTACATTTTTAAAAATTTATTTGTTCAACAAGTCCTTTAGCTGTCCTACTTTTTGCTTGGGACTATGCTAATTTGGGATATTGGAGTGTGAATAAATAAGACTTGTTTCTACTTTCATAAAGCTTATGTTCAAGTGACAATAACAATAATATTCACATTAACGAAATTCTGACTTTTGTATTGTATGTGAGAAGTACAGGATCTATAGTGAAAACTTTGTAAATGACTATTTTGGGGGGGATGCACAGGACACTGTCTTTTAACTGCTTGCAGAGAGCAGGATGATGCAGTTGCTTCTGCCTGATAGAACTGCCAGGAATAGGCATCTTAATGCTAGGTTCCTGTAGGAGGAAACCTATTTGTGACACATCCAAGTGTCCTGCTTCCAGCTGGCATTTATCAATAATAAAGTGGCTGTTTGGATTTCCCATCTTCCATACACAGATCTCTCTATTCCAAACCATACTTGAAAGAAAGTTGGTATTTAATGTCACTCTCTGTGATCTCCCAAGATAGTCCAACATAAAATTCAGCAAGAAAGGAGAAGTAAAGGAGAGATGGAGGAAGAAGGAAGGAAGGAGTACATGTGATATATTTCCTTTCTTACAAAATCTGATTTTGCATAGTGTTCTTCATCTTTATTAATGGAATTATTCTTCTCCTAGATGCTCAGGCATAACATTGGAGGCATTTATTACTGTTTACTTCCAGCTACAACAGTCCTTCCCAAGGACATGTAAACTTCTGAATTTTAAAGTAATGCTTCAAATGTTTATAACAAGCTGTATTCTAATGTTTCTCAAAATATGACTAGCAACCATTTGAATCAGAATAAGATACTTTATTAAAAGTACAGATTCTAGAATTTCTGAGACAGAATTTGGGGAAGTGGGAACATAGATCATATTGGAATAATACACAAATTCACGGAGGTGGTTTTCATTTAAGACAAAATTTAAGCAACTGTTTTATTTCCCTCATAACTAGCATCAAGATGTTGTAATATCTGTCCATTTCCTAATATTTTTGCCATTAATCCACACTCTTTAACTCTCTGTTTGTAACAACTAATCATTTTTATATTGCTAGGGCTGTATACAATCTACTTTACTTCCTGCCCTTTATGTCTTTAGTTAAACCTTGTATATTAATTTCAGGCTAAACTTTTCAAGTTCAAGTTTAGCTTGAAGTAACAAACATTAATAAATCTAAAGATATTTCTGACATTCTCAGTCCTCAATAATAATGAAAGTAAGCAGACAAATCACCTGAAAATATTTTCTTTGTAAAATACCATATTTTTAGTAAAGCATTATGACATGAAGTTATCTAAATCCATCAGAGCAATGAAGAACAATATTCCTGAGAGAAAAGATTGTGTTCTGCTCATGCAATATTAAAATGAGAATTTGAACTGGGCACTGTGGCTTGTGTCTATAATCTCAATGATTCTGATGGCTTAGTTAGGAAAATCACAAATTCAAAGCCACCCTAAGCAATTTAATCATACCCTGTCTCAATATAAGAAGGACTGAGGCAATATGGAAAGCAGTATGGAGATTTCTAGGAAAATTGGGAATGGAACCACCATTTGACCCAGCTGTATGGTCAATACCCAAAGGACTTAAAAGCAGCATGCTACAGGGACACAGCCACATCAATGTTTATAGCAGCACAATTCACAATAGCTAAACTGTAGAACCAACCTAGATGCCCTTCAATAGATGAATAGATAAAAGAAAATGTGGCATATATACACAATGGAATATTACTCAGCAATAAAGGAGAATAAAATCATGGCAATTGCAGGAAAATGGATGAAGTTAGAGAAGATAATGCTAAGTAAAGTTAGCCAAGCCCAAAATATCAAATGCCAAATATATATTCTCTGATATAAGGAGGCTGACTCATAGTGGGGAAAGGAGAGGGAGCTTGAGAGGAATAGAGGGACTCTAGACAGGGCAGAGGGGTGGGAGAGGAAGGGGAGATCTTGGGGTCAGAAATGATGGTGGAATGTGATGGACATTATTATCCAAATTACATGTATGAAGACACTAATTGGTGTTAATATACTTTGCATACAGAGATATGAAAAATTGTGCTCTATATGAGTAATAAGAATTGTAATGCATTCTGCTGATATATAAATAAAAAAATTTAAAAAAGATAAAATAAAAAGGGCTAAGGATTTGGCTCAGTGTTTAAGAACCCATGAATTCAAGGCCCAGTGTCCCCCTCAAAATTATGAGCATATCTATCTATTTAAAATACAAGCCTCCAAATATATTTATAATTTTTTGTTTTGAATTTTTCTGTTAATATACTATTTATTCATTAGCTCATTATTTGGCTTATAAACAAGTATCAAGCACTAGAGATTTAAAACATTCAGAAGAGAAAAATTTTAGAACAAGAAACATATCAAATTGCTTAAATTCATCTGTAAACCAGGTAAACACCAACATTTTTTTTAATTTATTAAGGAATACAATTCCTTAGCGAAACAACCAGTCATCTTTTATGGAAATATAATTAAAAACCACTGACCTGCTGAATAAAACCCGAATTCATCAGTCTTGATTGTATAATTATTGTGAGTACTTTTAAATAGCTAATATATATTAGATATCACACTATCAAACTTTAAATGATTGCTTGTTTTATCCTCAAAAATATCTCATAGTTGTTCTTAGGAAACTGAGACACAGCATAATTAATGTGGCTCCTGTGATTAAAAACAAAACTGGATATAGAACACTAGTACTTTAGCAGCACTGGTGGATTATTAACTGTTCATAAACACTCCCATGGTTTCATTCTATCTTATTGTTTCAATCACCTGTTGCTAGAAGAATGTAATATAACCCAAAATGGTAAAATCTCCGAAGTTTATAGCAAATAAGTGTTTCTTATGTGTCAGGCTCAGGTTGATTGACAAGCTCAACCTGGTACTAGGCCACAGGCTGACTTGAAGTTTACATCAAGTGTCTCCTCTCATATTCTTCCAAGGCTGGCTTATCGTTGTCATTTTCTTTTCTAAGGTAAGGTCAAAACTTCCTGGACAGAGAGGAAAAGTAGAGGGGGATATGTAATTTGCAAAATGCGAAGCCATTTGTGTTTGGGTACTTGTAATTTTGTGTTTTAAAAGCAATGGAAACAATAACTTATTTAAAAGTCCCTCGTAATGCCCTTGACACATATGCATTTCTTTAGTGAGGGATGTGTCACATGGCCACATTTAGCTTTTAGAGAATCTGGTAAATTTAGTATTTAAATTGATAACAGAAATCAATGCAGAAACATCTTGAAGATATGAAAAGAAAACAAAAAGCTATCAATATTGACTATAACCAATGAAAGTATACTCCAAGAAGATGACAAAATCAACATTTTTTTTTCGGAAAAATTAAAGCTAAGGGAATTAATTGTCAATTACATATTATTATATTTAATAAAAAAGATGTTTTTCAGGCTGAATGGAAAGATGGAAACTTCAGTTTACAAGGAGAGACTAGCAAATGGAAATTGAAAATCTTTGTGTAAATACAAACATCTGTGTAACCCTCTTCTAATTTATTAAAAGCAATAAAATCATTCAAAAAATAATGTCAGAATGTCAAAATTTTATGCAAATAAAAATGTAAAATGGCAATAGCATACAGGTAAATTTCAGGACAAGAGTAGGAAATGGTTTTATGCTGCTTCCCATTTGCTGAATAATGACATTTGAAATGTGAATTTTTAAATGATAGGAGTGAAGTGAAAATTTGGTTGTATATATATATAATTTCACTGTTGTAAGGCTATTATGTTTTTGCACTAATCGGTGGTAAATTTGAGATGTGAAGTTGAATCTGTGACTTAGGAAGTTCAAAATATTAGGACTGAAGTTTGAAGTAACACAGTATCAAAGCTAAGAAGAGACTTATTACTAACTTTAAAAAAAGAATATAGTTACAATTCAGGAACCAGTAAATTATAATGAAAAGAGGTGTATCTAGGAAAGGATGTTATAAATAACTACCAATGAGAAAATACCCTTGTTGTGCATTTCTCAAGAATAATTTTGAAAATAATATCTTTCTAATAGTAAAAAGAGGACACTGACATGATCAAAGTTTGGAAGTTGACAATACAATTATCTTCAGAATTTCCAATATCCCAAAATGATATGTGCCTGTGTATACACACATAAACTTCCTTGTATATATTATATATTTCAAACAATAGAGTATATATAAATTGTATTCTAATATGATATTTCATATAAGAAACGTCTATTCTCTCATTGAAAGCATGAATGTTAGTTATTTACCATATTTGTTTACTGTATTGAATCATTTTCCTTTAGCTCTGACACTAATTTTTTTTTTTTGGGGGGTAGGAGGGATTGAACCCAGGAGTGATTATCCAGTGACCACATCTGCACCCCCTTTTCATATTTTATTTGGAGACAGGGCCTCCCTGAGTTGCTTTAGGACCTCACTAATTTGCTGAGGCTGGCTTTGAACTTGGGATCCTCCTGCCTTGACCTTCTGAGCTGCTGGGATTACAGGCCTGCACCACCATGTCTGCTTTGTTAAGGTATTAATTAGTAAACATTATATGCATAGACATTTTTTGGCTTATCTTTTAGAATCACTTTAATTTTTAATTTTGACTCTCTCTCTCTCTCTCTCTCTCTCTCTCTCTCTATATATATATATATATATATATATATATATATACACTTAGTTTTTTTAATTGTTGATGGACCTTTATTTTATTTATTTGTATTGGTGCTGAGAATTGAGCCCAGTGCCTCACGCATGCTATGGAAGCTCTCTTCTACTGAGCTATAACCCCAGCCCTATTAAATAACATTTTATGGTATTACTTTACTTAAATAATTTCTACATCTCTGCTATTGAATTACTTCTTACACAAATGTATGCCAGTGACCTTATTTTAGGGTAATATATATTCAGAGTCTGTCAGTTTGAAGATTCTTTATGAAAGTATTGTGTCAGATTTGGGGGTTTAACTCAGTGGCCAAGCACTGGCTTCACATACACAAGGCTCTGGGTTCAATCCCCAGCACAACTTAAAGAAAACAAACAACAACAACAACAACAAAAATGTTGTAAGTCTTGGGTTGAAAAGCAGATGTGAATTGAGCTGAAGCAAGTGCTAAATAGTAAGTGGCTCTCTCACTTGCTAGAGCTGAGCAACCAACCCACAGAATAATAATTGTGGAAAGGAAACTTGAGACTGTGGTCAAAACATCAGCAAGAACACAGGAAAGCAGTGATGGAGAGCATGGTCAGTATGAAGCAAGAAGGCTCCCACTTCCTGCTGTCATTCCTTGAGAAAAGGTGGGCCTTGCACAGGAGAATATTAGCAAACATTTAGTCTTATACACCAGTTTATTGCTCTCAAGATGAGGTGATTAACCAGTGAGTCATTTCCCCCAGCCAATTTTATTTATTTATTTATTTTTTATTTTAAGACAGGGTCTCAATAAGTAGCTTAGGGCCTCACTAAGTTGTTGAGACTGGTCTTGAACTTGTGATCTTCAAGTCCCAGCCTTCCAAATCACTGGGATTACAGGAGTGTGTCACCACACACAGTTCTCCTTCTTTCTACTTTCACACTGATAAATAGTCCCATTCTATTTGTCAGTTTTTTCCCCTTTTCTATCTCTTCTATAAACTTGTTCTAAAGGTTGTTTATACATTATGGCATAGTTAAAAGATGTTAATATTTGAAGTATCTGCATAAATTTCCTTAAGCATGATACATAGATGTATAACCTAATCCAAAAATTATATTAAATGGTGTGAAAGTTTCCATCAATGTGTCTTTTACCTGGACTTTCACTAGTGTGTTAGGTCTTTCATTTTTTCCTAAAATTTATGCCAACATGTTGAAAAAAATCATTTTTTAAGTATGCATGGTGGCTACCTTTGCTTTGACATTGGAAATTTTCCAGCAGAGTTATTTCAATATAGCTTCTTTAAGTGAGCTATTTGTCCAGCTGCTCTTTTGTTTGTACATGGGAGATTGAAAGAAAAAGCAGGCAAGAGGAGGAGGTAATTGCATATAATCAGTTGAGATCAAGAGTCCTACATTGAAGATTAGTTGTAAATTTCGGTGAATTTTTGACAAGCAAGAATAAAAGGAATAATTTCATTTTTTTCAAGACAAAACATACACCCATATTTTTATGTATATTCATTTTTGATTAGCAAATGAAATATATAAAGATAAGAAACACATGCAGTCAGCACACCTTGTTAGGAGCCTAAAAACATCTATAGAAGCTTTTTGATTACAGAACTTTGTAACTGCCCTTGATGTCTAACAGAAGTGTCTGGTACATAATAGGTATTCAATGACATTTGGTTAATGTATAGTATGAATAAAAATGTAAAATTTTTAATTTTTAATAGTATTTGTAATATTTTTCTTTTATTCATATAGCACAACTCTCTGAATTCTAAAATACATGGAAGGTAAAATTCAGATTCTTTGCATTAATCAAATTACATATTTAAGAACATATTTAAGACATTTAAAAACATAGTTGTATGTTTGTAGAAAGATCAGTGGAGTAGAGGGAAGGGAGCAGGAGCGGGGAGGATGGAAAGGGAAGGAGAGGTACTAGGGACTTAATTAGAAGAAGATATATTCCATGCATTTCTAATTATATCAAAATGTATTTAGGTATGTATAACTAAAAAGAACCAATAAAAATAAATACATACATACATTTAGAATTATAGTGATCCATTTATGAAATATAACACTATAAATGTATTAGAAGAGAAAAGGATGTATAGAGGCTGTATGATTTTTATGGTGTGACCTAGTGAAAGGTAGGACTAAACTGACATTACCTAATCTTTGGGCCCTTTTAAATTATACAATCTTTTCTAGTCTTATACTATACTTCAAATTATTGACTAGTAAGAATTTATTCCTACTTTTCATAAGGAGTTTTAGTTAAAAAATAAATTACAACTCCTCTTAGTAAGAAATGTTTTCCCTTCTAAATAGACTTAATATAACTAGACATTACATATAGGCAAAAATTTCATCTTTATGAATATGGTAACATTAAAAAAGCATAACATATAATGAACTTCTAATTATGGTTTAAAGGCTATTTTTGTATGGTTAACTAATAACAGTGAATATTTTTTTTCTGTTTTATCAGATAAATCATTTCTTTATTTTTGTGTGTGTGCATGGGGTTGGGAGTTGGATTAAACCCAGGGCCTCAAGCCTGTTAGCCAAATGCTTCTATCACTGAGCTACAACCTCAACCCTAGGTTAAAACGTTTATAAAGTTAAAAATAATGTAGTATGTCCATAACATTCATCAAAGGATATCAAAGATAAGGTAAGTTATAAGGTAAGTTAAAAAAACATTAAGAATCTTCCTTTAAAAATTGAACATCAAAACTGGGTGCACACACACACACACACACACATTCACGTATTTGCTATAAAAGTATTTTCTTCCAATCCTAATAAGATTTGGGCTTATTTCTCATCTAATTACATTCATGATCATACACAACAATAAGCACTGATGTACCAAGAAAGGGAATCTCTATGTCATCAAAGAAGTCTTTCCTTTGATGAATTCTTTGCAAACTCTTCATTTGGGTTTTATAGAAAATATTTCAAGAAAACTATAATGACAAGCTACTTGTCATTTCAGGAATAACCCAGAATTCATATAAGTTTTGGGATGCAAGCTCTAAAATTTGAGTCATGAATGGGAGAGCTAGTTTGTGCCTATAACACTAAATCTTTCAGTGGATCCAGCCAGTCACTTCTCAAGCCTTAGCAAGTCAAGAAGTATCCAAAAGTCACAATCCCAAAATGCAGTCCAGATATTTACTCAGCCTCACCCTCCTGCTCACTCCTTTGCCATTGCCTGTAAGTGTGTACTTCTTGGGTTGCTTTACTTAGGCTTCTGTTGAAGAAGTGTACCCTCATTTTCTGTCTTCACTGCAAGCTGAAGAAACTACTTTGGAACACGACAGACTGTTTATATAAGCTCTTATTTAAAATTTTCATGTCTAATTATATTTATATGGGACTATATCACCCAATTAGGGGTAAAAGGAGTTAAAGGACATGGAAAATGGAAATTCTAGCATTAAAATGTGTGTGATTCCTGTGTTTAGATTACAAATATCTTTGCTCAACATGAATCACTGGAAGACACTAATAAATATATCAGTATTAAAAACATACACTGAACATCCTGTTATGTAAAAACCACACATTGTCTCCAGCAGAAGAAAAAAAAATGAAAGGCATTTCTGTACTTTAAAGACTTCCTGACTAATCTGAAATCAAGACAAATATATCAGAGGGAAAAAGAAAGAAAAAAGTATTCAAGAATGACATCAGTCACAAGATACTGCATTAATAATTATGTTGCTTGTCACAGGGAAAAAATACTTCCCATTCCAAGAATATATCAATCAAAACTTATTCATGACATCTTAGTCATTCCTTTCCGGACATCTGGGTGAGGAAGTCTGACCAATTTCATTTCTGTAAGTCATGCTGTAATGTTTTTAAACGACAATTATTATGATCATTCTCACTTATTTAGTCTTCCCAAGATCCCAAAACTTCATATATAAATGTTTAAACTTCCTGTTATTTTCTCACTACAGCTGTGTATTCAAGATTTGAACATGAGTTTTTATTTGCAAGAAGTTCTAGATGATGTAGTATCCAAGAAAAAGAGAAAGGAGTTGTGAAATCAGTATTTGACTCTTGTCCTGAAAACCACTCAGTTTCTTTGGGGAGACAAATGTATAACCGAAATATTCAAATTGTATCATTTATTAGTGATAAATAGAGATGGACAGGGTTATAATTCAGGGAAAAATAAGGACAAAAGAAAGAATATAAGCAGAGAAATAATTCATGATGTGACTAGCATGTTCACACACAAATGATGAGATGAAGAAGATCTAAAACCAAGAGAGCCTGGGGCTGAATGACAAGGAAGAAACCTAGCATCATGAATGATGTATGAATGGGAGGACTAGAAGGTTGAACATTCTCCCTGATATAAGTAGAAAAATTACAAGATTTTATTTCAGAGTGCTCAGGTTTAGATATTAGTTGACCCCATAAAGTTCATGTGTAAGACCATGCAAGAAAGTTTAGAGATGAAATGATTGGGATATGAGAGCCTTAATCTCATAATCAATCAGTGTATTAATCCACTTCAATGTATTAACTGCTTGGTAACTTTAGGTAGATAGGGTATGGCTGGAGGAGGTAGATCACTGGGGGAATCTCTTTGGGCCATATATTTTGTCACTGGTGAGCAGAGCTCTCTTTTCTTTCTGATTGCCATGTGCTTAGCTGCTTTCCTCCACCATGCTCTTCTGCCTTGAGATTGTGCCTCACTTTGGGTCCAGAGGAGTGGAATTGTCTGTGTATGTAATGAGACCTCTGAAACTGTGAGTGTCAAATAAACTTTCATGCCTCTAAAATTGTTTTGTCAGGTCTTTTGGTCACAGCAGTAAAAAGCTAACTGAAATATAGAGAATGGCATGAAAAAGTTTTAATTCAGAATGATAAGTCAGTCAGTGGATGGAAAAGGATGAAACAAATGTGAAACTATGAACAAGGGCAGTGGAAAAGAAATGTAAGCAATTTTTTTCATTTAAAAAATTGTCACCTATTTATAAAAGTCATAAATTGAATAAGTTTAGTGTTGAAGATAGAATTAAATCTCTTTTTTTAAAGAGAGAGTGAGAAAGAGAGAGAGAGAGAGAAAGTTTTAATATTTATTTTTTAGTTTTCGGAAGACACAACATCTTTGTTTGTATGTGGTGCTGAGGATCGAACCCGGGCCGCACGCATGCCAGGTTGAGCGCACTACCACTTGAGCCACATCCCCAGCCCCAGAATTAAATCTCTTAGATTTTAAATTTCAGTAAATGAATGCTGAAGTCATTAACTAAATTATAAAGAAAATGTGAAATTTGGTTGAATTTTATACAGAATTGGTTTGGACAAGCAATAGAATTAGCAATCAGATAGACTTGGACTCAAATCACTAAACTAATTCTTACTGACTTTTTGAAATGGTGCACATTACTTCATATTCTAATTCGTGGTTTTGTCCATGGTAGAACTCATAGAGTAATTCCCTCTTGAGACTTTTATGAACATTAAAGTGGATCATGACTGTGAAATATGATTTCTATTGTTATTATTATTATCAGTGTTATTTTTGGACATAATGTATTTGAGATTTCTATTGGAGAATTATAAGAATTCAGAAGGTGACTTAAAATGAATTCAGGAGTCAGTTTAATATAATTTTCTTACAAGGCTAAACATAATATTACCATTGGATCCAGCAATTGTACTCCTTGGGATTC
>NW_026000023.1:287996-313476 GCF_001458135.2 Marmota marmota marmota
GCTCAATTGTAAGAGCTTGTATAGCAGTAAAAAGAGGCTGCTGTCTGTTCATCCTGTGTTAGAACTTGAATTTTAAAAAGACCTAGGATCGTGGTATAAAGGAAGACAGTATGAAATAGAAGACAACAGAGAAAAATTAAAATCCCTGAAGAAACATGGGGACCCATATTTGTTTTACTGCCACCTAAAGCTATAGAACTGTATACAAAACTTAAGGGTTATTTTTATAAGCTTATACCTTCCACCATGTCAAGTCAACAGTCTATAGAAAATTAAACATTTTTACCAAAGTAATAAACACACAAATAAACAAAACACCTTATCAAATCATCATCTGAAATTGAATTTAATTCATCTTCAGGAAGTGGGATGATTTATGAGAGAATTTCTAGAATATGCATGATTTTCAAAGGGAAAAATTCTCAATACAACAAAATAGAATGTTTTCCTTAAAGTTTGAGAATCTGCACAGAAATGGTTAATAATAAAAAAGATTAATTGGTCTGCTCCCCCAAAATCTTTGTTGTATTTTATAGCAATTTCTATAAAAAGCATATCTATTAAATTAACCCTGAAGCACATAAAGACCATCCATTCATAGTCATCCAGATGACCTGATTTACAGTAGTATGCTTTTCAGGAATTTTAATGCCAGCTAACACAATGACTCATTAAGCAGTGATGCCACAGTAGTAACACTATTTTCCTTCTTTCTCTAGGGAGGACTATTGGAGGCTGGGTCTTTAAAAATAACAAGTTTAGAATGAAACAGCCATATGGTTGATTATAATGACACTTTCTATTTTAGTTTGGTTTTAAGTCAGAGTCTGATAGTATATAAGCACTCCTTTATATAACAACAGAACAAAGCCTAGATAATTCAGCCTAGAATTCAGGTCTGTAAACAACTTGAATCAAAGTGTGGAATATGATATGTCAAGAAATTTGTAATGTTTTGAACAACCAACAATAAAAAATTAAAAAAAACAATCTTGAATGTTTAAAGATAATGTAAAGGAATAAACACTGTATAATTTGCTTTTTAAAACTTTTTATATTTATATAGTGCTTTATTGTAATATGCATTCTAAGATATTTGGAAGTTTAATAAGAAACTAAGGAAGAAAATAACACATAAGAACTATTGCTTAAGAAAGGAATTTAGCAGACTTAATTTATCCAAAGCAGATAAAACTGGGATCACACAATCCATATACTATTTGATCACATTCTAAGATTCACTTCATATTAATAAGCACATTAAAAAGTCTACTCTTTGGTTAAATAAACAATGATGGTTCTTCATATTCCTCTCATTTGAAGAACTAATGTTGTATTTTTAGTAAGTTATTGTGCTTAATGATGTCTTTTCTGAAATTTAAAGATTTAGTAATTGGAAAGAAACAACAAATCAAAGAAAGATGACTCCTATGCCCATTTTAATTTTTCCAAATGCTTTTTCCACAAAATTTGGGAAAAAAATTCCAACAGGAATTCCAGAACAAAGTGCATCCACTTACCACATTTAGTTTCAAATAGAAAAAAAAATGTAATATTCATTTTAAGTTTATCTTGAAACTTTGACTTTTGCAAGGTACTCTATTATATCTAAGTCTTGAAACTCAAATGTTATATTATTTTTGTGAATCAACTGATAACAGATGTGAAAAATAATTCATTTTGTTTGATGTTGAATTGCTATATATTTTAATGCTTAGACACTAGTTAAACTAAATCCAAAAATTAACATTGTGTACAAAATAAATAAATAAATTGTGGGGAGAATTAATTAAGAGAATCACAGTTACATTTAGGAATTTGTGTCAGTGAAAGTAAATTTGTATTCCAGATATCAAGTTCGTCAATTATACTTGACATTGGAAGTTTCCTTAAGGAGTCTGTAATGAATGGTGAACTTGACCCTCCCTGGGAAGTCCTAATCTGTCAGACAATCAGCCAAGCATTCAGTCTATCAGTCAGTCAGCCAGCCAACCAGTTAATTTATATTTACTTGCTACAAGGTGGCACTTTTCAGAATCTAAAAGTGCAAACTTTCTCAGTGGCCAGCTGCATGACTCTACTCCTTGTTTAGGCTGATATCTGAGGGGGGAAAAAAAGCAAAACTGTGAATCTCTTGGTAGCTCAGATGTTTCAATTTTTAGGATTAATTCAATAAGTAAAATCAAGTGCCTCTTTTGTCAAAGTATTCATGCCATTTGGAGGACCATGTCACCTTAGACAAAGTGGCAGGGAGAGTGTACAATACTAAGTCTAAAACAGTACATCATATGACTTTCATTAAATCAGGCTTTTAATGAATGTCTTGTTAGAGTATTGTCGTAAATAACACCTTTGCCTTATAATTCTAAAATTCTATTAAATTCTATTATACTTTTCCTCACTGGGTCAATATACAGAGTTGTGATTCTCAATAACTTCTCACAAGTTTTTGGTGTATTATGGGCCTTTTAAAATTGATCATTGTGTAATACTTTACATTTTTATAATCAAATTGACAAACTCTTTTCATGGTATCCATCAAACACATGATTAATTAAGAGAATTAAGTGGAACATGCTATATGGCATGGATATATTTTGCCAGTTTCCTTTACTGTAATAAATCCCAAGATTAAAAAAAATAACCTCATAAAGGAAAAAGATTCATTTTGCCTTCCAATTTTAGAAGTTTCAATTCATCCTTGCTTGGTGTTACTGTGTTTAGGACTGGGGCGAAGCAGGACATCATGGTGGAAATCACAGAGTACAAAAATAGCAGTCACGTCATATGAGGATGAAAAAAAGAATAGAAAGGTGCTAGTGTCTCACTTTTCCTTTCAGGGAGTGTGCAGTCAATGATCAGGAACATTTTAAACTTTAAAGATTAATTTTGAGTATGCAGAAATACCTTGGCTCAGAAAGAAAATGAAAAACATGAAAAACGTGGGTCAAAATGTTGAACACCTCTGACAGTTTGACATGAAGCTAGAAGCAAGAGTTACACTAAATATTGTTTTTAAAATGCAATCATGGGTGTTATTTGACTTTTATCTCCAAGCAAACTAAGATGTGAAATTTAATAATTCTTTTTGACAATTTTATAAAAATGAGCTGCCATGCTTAATTGATGAGGGGCCTCTTCATCTGCCACCTCTGCCTTCCCTGGAAGTTATTGATAGGGAGTTCACAGCCTCTTTCCTTCAGATCTTTGACTGAATCTGTGTTATTAACCTCTGGGTTGATGTTAGAGTGGCATTGCCCTGACTAACTGGCCATCTTTCGGCTTGGCAACCGAGCCTTGCATGTTCTCTTTCACTTTCACTTTGTCCCCCAAGATCATCTGAACAGATGGAGACAAAGTGATGTAGCCAATTACCTTGCAATTTCAAGACTGCCAAACTTTTCTCCTGAAATACTGCCAGGAAGAAATTAAATTCTAAAAGATATGTGTGCTTGATTCACTCAAAATACAGCAGTCAAAAGTCTTTGAGCCATAGAGACCCAATCTGAATTTCAATTCCATCACTATGTAACTTTTTTTTTTTTTTTTGGCAAGATATTCAACCACTCTGGTCTTCATTTTTAAAATGCAGGAAATGATTTGGGGTAGAGGCAGTGAATTTTCCTCTAGAATTCATTTTTACTCTCTTCCTTTTGACAATAGGCTTTACCTATTAGGGGTGGATTGATCTTTTAGAAATGTTAAGGAAAACAGCACAAAATAAACAAACGTGTGTTGCTAGCTCTTCTTCCTTGAGGGTCTTAGAAGGAATCTTGTGTATGTGAGAGTCTCAAATGGTTATGTAAGATTACTTTCACAGTAAGTCCAGTAAATCCACCTTGGCCAAAGCTGCCATTTATACACATATTCTAGTCAGGCTCTTGCTTCCAGATAGAGGCTACGTTGCATAGCCAGCCTTCCTCCAAGTGAGATCATCTCATTGAGTTGCAACTAACAGGAGAATACAAGTGAATTATACAAGTTTCAGATTCTTTCCCTTAAACATCCCACTTGTCCCCAATTTTCTTTTTTCCCCTTTTCACTGGCTGGGAAATGTCAGTAAGTAGACTTGGCAAATGGTAGCAACTTGGACTCAGAGGTGAGAACTCTACCTTGGATCTGCCAGAGCCTTCTCTGAACAAATTAATCTGGATGACCCTATTTATTTAAGTGTTCCTAAAAAAGAAAACTGCAATTTAATAATAATAATAATAATAATAATAATGTATATTATTATTATTTTTTAAATTTAGGTTGGTTAGCCTGTATCTTAGAAATAGAAATATAAGCCAGGTGCAGGGCCACACACCTGTAATCCCAGGAGCTTGGAAGGCTGAGACAGAAGGATAGTGAGTTCAAAGCCAGCCTCAGCAAAAGTGAGGCATGGTCTGGGGTTGTAGCTCAGTGGTAGATCACTTGCCTGCACATGTAAGGCACTAAGTTCAATTCTCAGCACCACATAAAAATAAAATAAACAAAATAAAGATACTGTGTCTATATACAACTAAAACAAATGTATTTAAAAAAGAGCGAGGGGCTAAGCAACTCAGTGAGACTCTAAATAAAATACAAAATAGGGCTGGGGAGCTCCTGAGTTCAATCCCTGGTCTTCCCTCCCTTCAAAAAAATAGATAGTTGCTCCGGATTATTTTTATGAAGATTAAAGGATATAGTACATGTCAAGTATGGTGGTATTCAGCAAATACTAGTTTTCTTATGGACTCAATTTTTTAATTGTCTAGTTTGGGCAGACACATAATTCTAAAAATCAGTAGAAAGGTTAAACCTTTTTGCTAATGTTTTAAGAATTTAGTACTTTCTTTATGTTAATTATAAATATTTCTTCATAATTGGCAACATATACAGCAAAAGCATTTCCCAGTATCATTCCACTTCATGTTTATTTTTCTTTATACATTCTTAGATGAGTTTACAATGTGTATGAAACTCATGCGGCAGAGAGGAGGCACTCACACAGAGTGCCACTATTTCTCTACATACTCTCTGTTAAATAAAAAATGTCCTTCCCCTCAGACATGCTCACCTGTTGACCTTTCTGTTCTTTCAAGTTTATGCATCCCCTCGCCACATCCTTACTAGGTGTTCTCATGGGAACTTTGTTATTTTGCCATCTTTTTTACAGTCCTCAATCTTCTTGTGTTTCCCCCTAATTCCAAAATATTGAGATGCAATCTTCTCCCTGTAGTTCCAAAATTTTATGAATGTGAAAGTCATTACCTTTTGTCACCTGTGTCTCTGTCACACAAGACACACTTGTAATTTTATTTGTTCTAAATTCACAAGGTAAGTTTCATTGTAACTTTTCTATTAATTTATCTCTATGAAACAAAAAATTCTACTCATTTAAGTGATCTAGGGTAGGTTTCTTTCCTGCATTATGAAAAGAAGTATTAAATAAGGAGGAGGATCTTTGCTTAGAAAAACAAAACCAGATGTTTCTCACTGGTTATTGTTGGGAGAAAGAAAACCTACCCATCTGAGTGGATTTACTTGCCAAACAAGTATGTGCTGCTTATACTAAGATAGTTGTTCTCTAGAACAAGTTTCTGCCTTTAAGGGGATTTATTGTTGAGAATGATATTACCAAATAAGTAGTTAAAGAAAATAGTAGCTTTAAGTAACTCTAAAAAGCAAAAGGTTTGACAAAATATTGCACTAGAATCACAAATAATCTTTTTGTGGGACATTAGGTAAAGTGCAAAAAGAAAGGTAAAGAAAATTAGTAAAAGGTTGTATTAAGTTACTCAGAGGTGGGACCCACAGTCATCTTTCTTCTGCCCCCACAGTTGACTACTATCCAAGCCTTCTTAGCCAAACCATGGCATCTTCAAAGATACAAAACCTGCAGAGGTTGCTCTCCCTATTCTACCCAACCCTTCCACTATTCCCCTCTCCCCTGCCTTCCATAGCTTTCTGTGCAGACTACCCTCAGGCTGGTTTATGCCCCTCTAGAAATAGGCTCAGTGAATATAGCAGTACCTTTATACCCAGAAACAAGCAGGTTTTGAAGCTTTTTAAATTAAATATGTTAATAGTGTTCATAATATAAATAAGCATTTAACAAATTTTATAGTTGTAGATGGACAGAATGCCTTTATTTTATTTCTTCTTCTTCTTTTTTCTTTTTTTTAAATATGGTGCTAAGGATCAAACCCAGTGCCTCACACATGCTAGGCAAGTTCTTTGCCACTGAGCTATAGCCCCAGCCCTATAAATGAGCATTTTATTTTTCTCGTTTTTCCTGTTTTTTTTTTTTTTTCTTTTCTTTTTCCTGTTACTTGGGATTAAATTCAGGGGTACTTTGCCACTGAGCTTAGTTCCCAGCCCTTTATTTATTTATTTATTTATTTATTTATTTATTTTTTGAGATAATGTCTCTCTATTTTGCCTTTAGCCTATGATTCTCCTGTCTAAGCATCCCAGCTAGTTGGTATTGCAGGTGTGTGCCACAGTGCCTAGCAGAGCACTTCATTTTCTATAACCCACTGGTTACAGTTTTTAATCACTCCAGGTTTTACTGAAGTGAGGTCTCAGGGGAGATGCTCCTGTACCGTATCAGTCATCTGGGAGACATTATTATTAGCAACCTTGCTAAAAGCCTTCCACAGGTTTTCAGCTTTGTGTCAATTATTCACAGAACTTCCCCCAGGGGTTATATCTGTCATATCACTACATTTACTATTTTACAAATGAGTTGGTTGCTCAAAACCTTGGCATTAACCTCTGTAACTAAGAATATTTATCACCATGATCACCCTGAATAATTTCCTAATCCAGGAATTCAAACATCTTTATTATTAATGATTGCTTGAAGAAGCCAGATTTGCTACCTTCTTGAGTACTTTGTGAATTCTTTGCCATACAGCATGGGGGGAATGATATCTAAAACAAGAGGCAGTTATGTGCTGGCAAAGCACAGAACTTGGAGCAGGAGCTGGGCATTCAGGCTGACCTAGGTTTGAATTTAGTCCTACCAACTTCTAGCTGTTTCACTCTTGTAGAGTGACTTACTTACTCTAATGTCCCCTATTCTCACCATCTGGAAGGGCTAGCAAACATATCTTATTGAGTTATGTGACATTAGAGTGGAAATGTTCATAAAATATTTACCAGATGTATAGTAAACACGCGATAAATGATAATCATTAATTGTGTTTGAATTGATATTGAAAATGAATAAATAACTAGAAAATGGTATGAATAAGCTTCAATGCTGCTTTTTATAGGGTAAAAATATTCAAAACATTATAATATTATTTGGGGGAAGGTTGAATGTATTAGAAATATAAAATCTGGTATAGTTTAGTGAGATAAGCATACTCATTAAGCACACGTGTGATAGACTGAATACAAAAATGGAAAGTATTATATGGTTATACAGACAAAGAATAATGAGATAAATATGGGCTATTTTCTCATCTGTAAAACTTGTGATTTATCTCATTTGTACTTTCATGTTTTGTTTTGTTTTGTTTTTTCATAAGATTTAACTGAATGTCTACAATAAGAAACGGGAACCATTTTAATTATTAAGATCTAGTGTATGCATTTTTTCACTGCAATAATTAAATGCTTACTGTTCGACTACTAAGAGAAATAATACATTACATTTATTGTGTTATCATGATTATTTATCTGCTCCAAATAAAAACTGACTGAAATTTACTTGTATATTGATAGCTTGTTCAGTTATCTGAAAATACTGTCTACTTGTATTACTGATTATGGACCTTGGTTTTGTGACTAATTTTCTAATCCTAAAAATTAACATATTTTTCTTTTCAGAATTTTCTTTTCTGCCTTCTATATAGTTACCAACTTGGAAAGCTGGACTATTCAAACTTTAGGAGATAATATTTTGTGATAGCTAATTTTTTTGTGAATGATTTAATTCTTGACAGAGAAGATACAAAGGTAAATATAAATTTGAAAAAGGCTACTTTTTTTCTTTTGAAAAATAAGGAAAGAAATATCCTACCATCTTGTTTTTAAGTATTTTATTTAAAAAATAAAATTGTATGGTTTGGGGTGTTTTCGTTAAACACATAAAATATTATTAAATTTTAAATGAGATCTTTTGCAAGTCTTATGGTAAAAAGGAAATATTTGTTCAAGGACTTGGGAACTGCCTTTGAAACGTAATCAGCAAGGAATTTCTTACACTTATCTCTGAGTTTCTGTGGGAAGATGGAGTTTAATCTTGGCTAAGTTATAAAACCACTTCCTGCCATACAGATCTGAGTTTAATTTTCCTTTAGATAAAGCCAATTATCATGTGAATTTGATATGGGCTGTGCCTGACAAATGGTGCTAACAAATCTTATTTTAGCAGTAGTTATTGTTTATCTGAAGGAGACTTATGTAATGGATTGTATCTTCTTACTTTCTCTTTACAATCTCTTAATGGATTTCCTATGATGATTGTAACCTTCTAGATTACTGTTTGTTCGAGAATAAAACTTTTTTCCTTCACTTTGATCTTTGTAAACTATTTTCTTCCACTTTGATCTTTGTAGAGAAGTTTTATTTGTTGGCAGGAAATTTTGTATTCAATTATATTTCCTTAATAAAAATGAACATATATATGTCTCACACATTCATTAAACCATTCATAAACTAAACTGTCATTTGAACATAGCTTTAACATTTTATAGTATGTGAAAGTTTTTATATATGTGCATAGTCACTATATTGGAACACTTGATATTGTTTTATGAGAAAATAGAATATCAGCAAATTTATATGTTTCAATATATATTATGTGATTATAGAGAAATTTGTGGAAGAATTTATATATAACTTTCACATCAAGTAATAATTTGGAAGAAATTACATTTTCTTTTATATACCCTTGTTTTTTATTGTTGCAATAAGCTTGTAGTATTTTTTTTTACAAAATAGAAATTAATATGATAAAGGATGCTAATTGCATTTGCAAAATATCAATCATTAATCAGGGATTTTTTTTTTTTTTACTGGTACTTAGTTTTTTATATCCTAACATAGTGTTACACAAATATTTGTTAGGAAAAACATATGAATAAAGTAATGAACAAAGAATAACCTCAGCCAGAGAATGTTTTAAGGACTAATTAAAGTTTTAAGAAGTTAAAGTGGAAGGAGTTAACAAACATTTGAGAGTGAGAAAACAGAGGAAGTTCATAATAAATACCTTCTTTTAAAGTCTTAACCAATAATAAACTGGGCAAAATAGCATTGATATTGGTAAAGAAGGTGTTTTATAGATATGCTTTCATGAAGAACAAATGCATGTTAATTATTGTAATTATTGGTGGCAAGGAGGCAAAACATGTAAGTCTAAATAACAAAAAGTTGGAGATCACTGAGAAAGCAGCAGGTGGAAAAGTCTTGAATAAGCACATATAGAGTTCTTCTAAACCAGCAAAAGAGAAGGAAATACCACAGATGCAGATCCATCTGTAAATATTTTGGTGGGAAGATGGATTGTGGGGATTTGGGCTAATGGGCTCCTTTAAGGCTCATAAATGAGATACGTGAGGCCAATACAATTCTTACAATCTAGTACATTTTTTAAGCAATTTACTCATATCCTGTCCCACAGACTAAGTTATACTTAATCTATAGGAAGATATGCTGCATATATATTCTCTGAAAAAGAGACCACGAGTCAAGAGAAAAGTCTTATAAAAACTTATTATCTGTGTTGGAGCTAGTCAGCAGTAAAGGGCTAAATTTATTAGACTGTAGTGGCCATTGTCACAACTCCCTTAGCAGAGCCCCAGGAACATAGCAAATTAATATGGGGCTTACTTGTACAGAGGCCAAGCAGAAAATCAGTAATATTTTAATGCTTCTCCTGTTTCTACCAAGTTGCATGAATGCCTAAAAGGAGAAAGTAAGTACCATCTCCAAATCATCACTAAACAGTTGGATTCAACTTTTTTTATGCTTCTTTACCATTGAATTCATATAATAATTTATTAAAGTTGATTTGTAAGAAAGCTAATGATGAAAATTATAAATGAAAATTTTAAATTAAAACAATTTTGTGAATTGATGGGTGTATAGGTCATAGACATGTAAGAAAGATGAGCAGGATATACATCCTAAAATATTTAGTATCTTCTCTGTAGGATATTATACTGAGTAGTCCATATAGAATCATTATAATTAAATTTAGTAGTAAAACTTTGGAAAAGGTAAGAACATCAGAGTGAAATAAGTAAATTTTATGAAGCCATAATTAACTCCTTCAAATTTAGGCAATGTCAAGATAATTTTAAAAATTTGTATTTAAATTTGAAAGTCTTAGACTTCCTGCCATGTAACTTCTGCCAAAAAACATTGACATGCACATCAAATAACAATCTTGTTTTGTAGGAGCTTCGTTTTATTCCTGTTTAGGGAAGAAGTCCAGATTCTAAGAAGACAGTTCTCATAACAAAGTCATCAGATGCTCAAACAGATTCATTTCGGGGAAAAAAAGAAGGATGTGGGAAGATAAAAAATTGTTTATTTTAAGAAGAACTGAAATTTAAAGAATACTTTTGGGAATGTTAGAACTTTTGTCTTAGTAAAATACACAGTTTAAAGATCTCTGAAATACAACACATACGTGTGTGTGTGTGTGTGTGTGTGTGTTTGTATTCTTCAATACAAAGAAATATAAAAATCTTAAAGAAAGTTTTGTTTCCAAACTTTTCATGATAAAATTACAAATCTCAAAATTTGGGAATGTTTTGTTAATTTCTTAAAGTACTACCCCAGAAATATTATAATTTAATTTAAGACAAATTTAATCTGATACATAGACATAGATATGCGCATCATCTATTTCAAACTATTTAGCAGGGGAGATTAAAATTTTAATTTATTTTCTTTAGTAAAATATTTCATTTTTTTCAAGATACATAAATGAAAAGACAACATATTATTTTTTTCTCTTATGCAAACATGTCCATGAAAACACAAACTTCTTGAACCAGAAGAATATTTCTGGTTTTATCTAGTTGTGATATATAATTCTACCTAAATTATGTAGTTTCCAGTAACTTTTGACTTATAGATTTAAAAAATATCTTGGTTAAATTAAAGTTAAATATTAAAATCTGATAAGGTTATAAAGATGGAATGTTTTTCCAAGTGACAGAAATATAGCATTAAAAATGATATTTCATTATTCAATAACAGTAATGAGGTTAATCATTACTGTTACTCTTTGGAGTGGGGAATGACTAAAACACAGAGATTTCTGAAGGCTTCAATATCATTTATTTGGTAATAGAAGAGAGACATTTGCCCCTCAAAGTTCCTCATACCCTGTATTTGGCTAATAGCTTCTTTTTTGTGGCAATTGATTTGTGCCTCTAACATCAATGTTTCCTACATATTGATATTTAGGCCTAGAGGCTCCATTTGGCTGGGACGAAAGATTCTCTTAGTAGTGCAGGCACTACATTAAGATAACTTCTGACGTCTATTGACCCCAATGCCCACATTAACAGGGGCTTGACTTGTAGAAGAAGCCCCCCTGAATAGGATGGCTCCCACAAATTCTTGAGAGAAACTGCTAAAGTCAAAAACACTACCACCCAACGTGAAGGAGGAATTGAATACCTGATTGACAAAGAATACAGAAGATGCTTTCCAGTTCTCGTAAATGTCAAACAGTAAGAAATTTGGAGACAGCATTGTGTTTTTTGTCGGTCATTACTTGGAGACAGCCAACTCTCTCTGTGAGAGTTGTCTGCTTAAGTCTCACTTTGCTTTTACTCTACTTTCACTTATAATGAAGTTCTCTTGCATGACTTTTGCTATCTGACTTTAAATTTTTGCTTGCTGGAACATAGGAACTTAGGAGTTTCGGGTCCTTGCTTTTCTGTGACAGCATGATACCTCATAATTAGTATTTTTTTTTCTGCTCAATTAAGGTTTAGATATCTTGAGATTTTTGTTTTTCTATAAAAAAATTAATTTGTCTTCCTTTTTCCATTTTGAGGAAAGGTAAGAAACCTTGATAGGGATACCATTAAATCCATGGATTGCTTTGGGTTGTATTGACATTTTTTTTTCCTTACATACATGACAATAGTGGAATGCATTACAATCATAATTATCCATTCACGACACCATTTTTTGTAACTCTGTATATAAAGTATGTTCAATCCAAGTTATGCCATTATACATGGGCTCTATTATTATTATTATTATTTGCATTACAATTCTTAATACACTTTTATACCACAATTTATCATATCTCTGATTGTATATAAGGTATGTTGACACCAAATTCACATCTTCATACATGTATTTTGTATAATGATGATGGTCTTCCACCATCATCCATGCTATTCCCCTTCTCCCTCCTTTTCCCTCCCACCCCTATGGACATTTTAACAGTATAAATTTTTTACAACCCAAGAACATGGGATATCATTCAATTTGTTTGTGTCATCTTCAATTTCTTTCATCAGTGCTCCACAGTTTTAATACACTCAACTTTTATTTCCTTAATTAAATTTACTTTTAAATATTTCATTTGTTATTTCTATAATAGATGAAATTGTTCTCTTAATTTACTTTTAAGATAGTTCATTGCTAGTTTATATAAACCAAGATGAATTTTATGTTGATTTTTTATCCCACAGCTTTACTGAATTCACTGATCAGTCAGAAAACTTTTTGATGTAGTTTTCAGTTTATAAGATTTTATAATCAGAAAACAAAGACAATTTTACTTTTTCCTAATGGATGACCTTTTATTTCTTTTTTTTTTTCTCCATGACTTCCAGTACTGGGTTTAATAGGAGAGATAAAAATAGCATCCTTAGTTTTAGATTTTAAAGCAAAACCTTAATCATTTAACCATTGAGAATGGTGTTAGCTGTGAACCTGTCATACATGGCTTTTATGATGTAGAGAAACATTCCTTTTACAGAATTTATTAAGATTTCTCATCCTGTTGTTGAATTTTATCAGCTTATTCTGCATGTATTGAGATGCCCATAATGGTTGTGTTCTATGTTCTGATAATACAGTGAATTATATTGATTTGCATATGTTGAATCATTCTTACATCACAGGGGTAAATTCCCCTTAATCACAATGAATGAAACTTTTTAGTTTTTAATTTGTTTTAATCAGTTATACATGACAGTAGAATACACTTTGACACATTTTACTCAAGCAGAGCATGACTTCTTGTTCCTCTGGCTGTACATGGTGCATAGTCACACCTGTAGTGTTATCATACATGTGTATAGTGTAATAAGGTCCAACTCATTCCATCATTCTTCCCATCCCCACACCCTCTCTCCTTCCCTCAATCCAAAAGATCTTCATTCTTTTCTATTCTCCTCCCATTACGGATCAGCATCCACTTTGTTTTCTTCTTCTTGTTGTTTAATTTGGCTTATTTTGCTTAGCATGATATTCTCCAGTTCCATCCATTTACCAAAAACGCTATAATTTCATTCTTCTTTGAGGCTGAGTAATATTCCATTGTGTATACGTACCACATTTTCTTTATTCCTTCATCTGTTGAAAGGCATCTAAGTTGATTCCATAGTTAAGCTATTGTGAATTGAGCTGCTATAAACATTGATGTGATTGTTTTACTATAGCATGCTTATTTTAAGTCCTTTGGGTATAAACTGAGGAGTGGGATAGCTGGTCAAATAGTGGTTCCATTCCAAGTTCTGAGGAATCTCCATACTACTCTCCATACTGATTGTACCAATGTGCAGTGCCACAAGCAATGAATGAGTTATACCTGAAGGCTTCTTCTCAGCAAAGGAAACAATAACATGAAAAGAGAGCCTACAGAATGGGAGAAAATCTTTACCACATGCACCTCAGGTAGGGCACTAATCTCGGGGATATATAAAGAGCTCAAAAAAATTAACACCAATAACTAACTAAATAACTAACTAAATAAATAAATAGACAAATAAATAAATAGATAGATACATAAGCTTACCAATAAATGGTTAAGGATCTGAACAGACATTTCACAGAAAAAATATAATAGATCAACAGACATATGAAAAAGTGTTTATCATCTCTAGCAATTAGAGAAATGCAAATCAAAACTAAGATTTCATCTCACTCCAGTCAGAATGGCAATTATCATGAATGTTACTTTTAATGTACTGTTGAAGATGGTTGTTAGTATTTTGTTGAGGACTTTTGCATCTGTGTTCATCAGGGATATGAACTTGAAGCTTTATTTATTGGTATTTTCTATATATGGCTTTGATATAAGTATATTCTTTGTCTTATAAAATGAACTTGAAATTGATCCCTCCTTTCCTTTTTTCTGAAGAGTTTTAGAAGGATTCAATATTAGTCCTTCACATGTTTGGTAGAATTCAGTCATTAAGCCATCTGATCTTGGCATTTAATTTTTTGTGAGACTCTTAAGACTGTTTTAAAACCCTTACTTATTTTCTTTTTTCTTTTTTTTTAAAGATTGGCAAGGACACAGTTTTATTTTTATTTTTTTTAAGAGAAAGAGAGAGAGAGAGAATTTTTAATATTTATTTTTTAGTTTTCGGCGGACACAACATCTTTGTTTGTATGTGGTGCTGAGGATCGATCCTGGGCCGCACACATGCCAAGTGAGCGTGCTACCACTTGAGCCACATCCCCAGCCCCCTTACTTATTTTCAATGTGTTGTTCAAACTTCTGATTTCTTTATGATTCAGTCTTGGTAGGTGATATTTTTCTAGGAATTTAGCAATTTTTTTCAAGTTATCCAGTTTGTGACATATAATTGTGCATAATTATCTACTATGTGTTTTCAGTAGTAATGTCTCCTCTTCATACAGATTTTAATCAATTTCTCTTTGTCATTGGTTTATAAATTTTATCTTTCTAGAAAAACCAACTCTTAGTTTTGTTGGTATTTTCTATTGTTTTGCTTGTCTCTATTTCATTTATTCCTGTTCTTTTTATTTTTTCCTTTTTTCTACTAACTTGTGGTTAGTTCTTCTTTTTTTAGTTCTATGTTGCATAAGTAACATAGGTAATTTATCTGACATGCTTATTCTTTCTTAGGTAGAGTTTCTATAAATTCTTGCTTAAAATTTGTTCTTAGTTCTATAAGTTTTGGAATATTTTGTATCACTTTTTTCTTCAAAATATATATTTAATTTTTTTGCCTTTAAAATTTTCTTTAATCTATTCAGAGTACAAATTTTGACATATTTGCAAATTTTCTAATATTCATCCTATTTCTTAT
Organism: Marmota marmota marmota; assembly: GCF_001458135.2. Lineage (NCBI taxonomy): Eukaryota > Metazoa > Chordata > Mammalia > Rodentia > Sciuridae > Marmota > Marmota marmota. The sequence continues at coordinate 303,242 of NW_026000023.1, forward strand.
TTTTAATTTAATGCCCTTGTTGTCTGAAGAGATACTTCATATGATTTCAATCTTCTTAATTTGTTTAGTTTTGTGGCCTAAAATATTACCTGTCTGAAAATTGTTCATGGGTTCTTTAGAATTATTGCTGTTGGATGGAATTTTCTGTATGTTTCTGTTAGGTACATTTGTTCCAAGGTTTAGTTCAAGTCCAAAATTTCCTGATTGACTTTCTATCTGGATGATCTTTCTATTGCTGAAAGTGGGGTATTGGCAATCCTTTCGATTATTGTGTTGCAGTACATAAATTCCTTAAATTCCTTTAAATTTCTTGATGTTTGTTTCATGTTTTTAGATTATTAGATATTGGGTGCATATATTATTAGATATTGGGTACAGTTTGTATAGACTCTTGATGAACTGACCACTTTTTACTACATAATGAATGGCCTTCTTTGCCTTTTTCTATGGTTTTTGATCCAGAGTCTGTCCTATGATATAACTATAGCAACCTCTGTGTCTTTTTGGTTTCTGCTTGCAATATAATATCTTCTTCAATCCCTTCACTGAATGTCTCCTATAAGCCGGATACAGTTGGATTGTGGTTTTTAATCTATTCACCCACTTTTTGCATTTCGATTGAATAATTTATTCTATTTAGGGTCATAAGGGCAAACTAAATGTACTAAATTCTAAATTCACTTTTAAAGATGCCTAAGGCTTTATCAATTAACTTCTGGGTAACTTATTAAATGGAAATTTAAAAAAAAAAAAACTAAAATTTTTTTTGTATTTTACGTTTTGCTTTTCAGGTGCTATTAGTGTTGCCATATGACATTACTACACTATAAAAAAATTATACTTGAAACAATGTGAATTTTGTGTCATACTATTTTTGTACCAAAAACCAAAGCATATTAATTCATTTACATGGTAGAAACATGTGATGTTGAAGGGACCAACATCAAAATTGATATTTAGAAAAGACCCGAAGTTAAAAATCATCAGAAAAGTAAAGAAAAACGTCATATCTTTTTAAATATTTCAACATTTAAGTAGTGAATTAGTGAATATATTTAGTTATATGGATAATTTGATGCCTAGTATTATGTGGAAATATTTTCTTTTTAAAAAAATATTTATTTTTTAGTAGTAGTTGGACACAATACCTTTATTTTATTTATTTATTTTTATGTGGTGCTGAACCCAGGGCCTCACACATGCTAGGCAAGTGCTCTGCCACTGAGCCACAACCCCAGCCCCAATGTGGAAATATTTTCTAGAGATTAATGAAAGTTACTTTTGGGTTTTGTGTTTAATTTTTAAGTATAACAAATCACAAAAGTATAAGATTACAAATTTGTAGGCAGAAAAGGGAGAAAGTAAATAAATAACCAAAAATTGTATACATGTTTTACCTATTTTTCTCAAATTAGCCATAATGAATCAGATGCTATTCATGTACAGTTGGTTAAAATCAATTTTATTACTTATTTATTTACTTTTATATAACTATATTTTATATAGTTATATTTTAGAAGATTGCTCTAATTTTATTCCTTAGTTACAGAAGCAAATTGTTGCTGCCATATGGATGACACTTTGGATCTTTTATCTAGAGGGAAAAATCTCTCCTGTTTCTTATTTTTTCAATAGAATATCCATTCATTTTGCCATGTAAAGTACATTTATTGGCACTTGCAAGTACTTAATATAAAACTTGAAGTAAATTTATTCATAAATACAGGCAAGTTTGACTTATTTGAATAATTTTATGGTAAAAATGTTAATAAAATTCATAGGAAAGTCTAAGGAATATTGATAATTTAATTTCTGGTTTTCTGGGGGGGGATCTTGTTTCTTTTAGTCAGTAAAGCAACTAATCAAAGTTTAATTGGTTTATAGCTATGTATACATTCTGCAAAGCATTTAAATCTAAATTTTGTTATAGAATAAAATTCTAAAATATCTGAAGAATATGGTATAGAAAAAGGAAATTTTGAAACAAGAGAACAGAAATAACAATAGAAAAACTTAGAATTTTGGAGTATCATTCTATAGACACATAAGTTAATAAAATTAGAAACAATTAAAATTTAAGATCAAAAAAGGGAATGGTCATGACTGAAAAGTCTTTTAGCCTTATGCTCGCTTGACAGTCTTCTCTGCCTCTGCAGTGATACAGAGATAGGTAAGCCTGTGCCACACTTCATCTGACTTGAAAACATTGTGCTGCCCATCACAAAACCACACGTATATACATTTGCTTACAGAACACAGTGGCAAATGCCTGGTAATCTCAGTAACTTCCGGGCTGATGCAGAAGGATTGCAAGTTCTAAGTCATCCTCAGTAATTTAGTGTGTCCCTAAGCAACCTAGAAAGACCTTGTTCCAAAATAAAAAGTAAAAAAGAAATAAGAATGTGGTGTGGTACTAAAACACCAATGGGTTCAATCTCTGATACCAAAGAGTAAAATAAAATAAATACATTTGCTTCATGTTACAACATATAACAAAAGAAAAGTTTATGCTTAATGTTTTCTGCTATCATGTATTAAATGTTAACATGCCAGAAATAGTTTATGAAAAGCATAGAAAATTATCCATATATCTATCCATAAAATTATACATGTAACTTATTGCAAGTGCCAATAAATGTACTTTATTGACAAATTGAATGGATATTCTATTGAAAAAATAAGAAACAGGAGAGATTGTAGATATAAACCATATCTACATCCATATGGAAGCAACAATTTGCTTCTGTAACTAAGGAATAAAATTAGAGCAATCTCCTAAAAGATAACTATATAAAACACAGTTATGTAAAAGTAAATAAATAAGTAATAAAATTGATTTTAACCAACTGTACATGAATAGCATCTGATTCATTATGGCTAATTTGAGAAAAATAGGTAACACATGTGTACAATTTTTGGTTATTTATTATACTTTATCCCTTTTCTCCCTACAAATTTCTAATTTTATTTTTTTTATTTTTTATTGTTTTTGCTGCTTAACACACTGGTTTATTATCTTCTTCTCATTCAACTTCTCCCACATCAAACAAGCACCCGTTTTATTTTGCAGTGCTGGCGAGGGAACCCAGGGCCTCACACATTGCAGGCAGGTGCTCTGCCACTATTCTCAGTTTCTGTATGAGGTCCAGGCACAGAAGACTGCTATCAGGGCATCGCAGGCTGTGCTCTCACCTGGAACTCCAGTTCTTCCAAAGGACGGAGGTCCCCATTTTCATGAGGACTGTGTGCTCCGGACTTGTCTGCACTAGGAGTTTCTTGCCCTATAGGCCTCTCAAACTGTCATGTTGATTCCTACAAGGCGGGTAAGGAAAGCTCTTCCTTCTCTAAGTTCTTTTAAAGGATCGACTGTGGGCAGGCTCATTCAGAATAATCTTCCTTTTCATTAAATCCATCAGGATTTTAATTATCTCTGCAAAATCCTTTTACTTTTGCCACAAAACCTCACCTAATCCCAGAAGGAAGATTCTAGTGCATTCACAGGTCTTGCTCAAACTCAAGGTCACTCAGGGCAGGGGCCAATGGTTGTCTCCAAACTCTGCCTCCCTCAAAGGATTTGGAATCTAGCTAGAATTTAGTCATAGCCATAACTCCAGCAGTGTGGACCAGGGTAAGCAAAAGCAAGCTGAGAGAATCAACACTTTTTAAATCCACACAATCTCTTCAAATATTTGGCAAGATTGGTTTCCAGAACTGTGTGGGTGGGTCATGAGGAGAATAAAGGGGTCTCTTGCTCAGAGACTTCAGTTGTTTTAGAGTGCTCTCCTACTTCTCTCCAAATTCTTACTAACCTGGACTCTTCCACAGTAGAGGAGAGAGGCCATACTTCATAGTACAGCGCTGGCCCTATTTGTGGGGAGACACCAAGTTCCTCCAGAAAGACAGTTTCATGGTCCCTACTGATGGATGTCTGTGACAGATATCACACACACATACAGAGCCTCTCTTTACAATGGATACACAGAAATATGCAAGTTTAATACCTATAGAGCAACAGAAATGACACGGGACACAAATGCAACACTAAAGTGAGGGGAGGGGAAGGGGTAGAGAGGCATGGGATGGGATCACAGTAACTTGTGAGTGACTCCTTTGGTGTTGAGACATGAGACAGTTGACTTGTCACTAAAACTGCATATCAAGTAAACCACCAACTTGGGAAGACAGGTACATGGCAGGGCTGAGCTTAGGAAGGGCCGGGCCTGGAGCTCCTCTCAGAGCCCAGACACTCAAGGATGTCTGGGCTTGAGAGTGTCTGGTCAGTGCTTCTGTAACACCAGGAGAGGGGCCTCTTCTGGGCAGGCTCCCTTCTCCTAACACTAGGTGAAGAAAGAGGCCCTGGCTGCAGGAAGCCAGGCCACCAAGCCTGGGTCTTTGGATAGAAACAGCAGCACTACACACCACTGCACCCACAGCCAGCTTCCCTGTCTACAAGTACCCACCCTGAAAAGGGATTTGCAATGGAGAGCCAGAGAGTCCAAGGAGGTGGGAGGAGCCACAGTGGTGGGATCTGAGGGACAGGAGGTGGTGGAAGAGCAGATGTGTCCCATGGATCCTCCTAGGCATCATGAAGATTGCCATCGCTAGCAGCACCTTCTTGCAAGGTTTGAAGGCTAGCATCCCAAGGTATGGGCAGTTGGCACAGCGGAAAGCATTGCCCAGGTAGCAGTTTCCACAGGCTGACTTGGCTGGGCATTCTTCTGTTCCTGTAACTTCTCTTTTTCTAGTTCTTCTGCAAGGCCACAGATGCAGTTCTTACAAGCCTTCCTCTTTTTTCTTTCCCCACAAGAAGCAGCCCATAGGGAAGCAGGATCTGTTTTTTTCAAATCTTCTGGATCCACTAGCTCATCTGAGTCAATGAGATCCATGCTCTCGTCCTCCATGTCATTGGCTGAGAGGGTCCAGAGCTTGGCAGTGGCAGGGTCCACAGCAGTTTTCACCAAAGGAGACTTTTTGGTGATAGAAAGTTTAAGCTGACTGGAAGAACCCACTTCAAAGTTTGGCTTTTTGCCTGTGATCTGAACAGAGAGCAGGCTCTCAGTGTTGCAGCCCAGGTGTCACTGGATAGACTCAAGGACTCAAGGACTCAAGGACTCCCACTGCGGCTCTTTTACTTCCACAAGACCAGAGAGAGTCAGAGCTGAACACAGTTTAGACGCTGTCTTCACTTTGCTATCTTTATCTACAGCTGTCTCTACTGGTTCTTTCAGGAAAAGACATCCCCCAGGCCGAAGGAGGCGGGCCATCTCAGCCAAAACCTTGGCACTGTGCAGAGTCACACTTCCTGGGACTACACCTGACAATATAATGTCAAAGCTGGATTTCTTGTGGGCAGACGGCAACAGCTGGCTCATGTTCTCCACGAACACTTGGCCTTCATCACCAGTTAACACTTGAAGTTTATCCACCAGATCTTTCAGAGCCTCCACAGGGGATGACTTATCCCAGACCACTGCCACAGCCTGGCTAGCTGAGACCCCAAAATAGGCCATTCCTCCAGTGTTGACAGACCTAAAAGCTTCAGAGATGCAAGATCACAAGAGTTGGCTATGAGGTAGAACCGGGTCTCAGACTCCATGGCCCAAGCTCAGGTCTTTGCCACCTCAGTGATCAGTGCCCGGGGGCGGCTGAGCGACAAAGGAGACAACCCAGGAAGGACAGGGAGCCACAGCATCAGGAGCCCAGGCAAGTAGGTCCAGGGCTGGGCTTGGCCCCTCACATCTGGTTCCCAAGGCATAAGCCCGCCACCCCCAGGGTTCTCCATGGAGCGACCTTGGCTACATTCCTACCTAGGCACGAGGCTGGAAATAGGAAGTGGGCTAATTTTATTCTTTTATGCTTTGTTATACTTAGAAATTAAACACAAAACCCAAAAGTAACTTTCAGTAATCTCAGAAAAATATTTCCACATAATAGCAGGCATCAAGTTGAGCAAAAGCAAACTCTTTAACTTAAAAAACTGTCAGCACAGTACAGTCTGAATTACCAAGGGCAAAATCCCAGAAGCTATGAAGGATTGAACAATATGTCAATTTGTGTTATTCTACTTGTTATCGCACATTTCGAATTGCTTAAGTTTTCATTAGAAAAACAGAATTCCAATATTTCATTTCATGACCACGAATATCTGTAGGAGTTTCTATATTAAACAACCGAGGGCAGCCATGTTTAAAGGCAGAAAAATTAGGTTGCATGTGATTATTTTACGTGTAGTGACAGTTTTTTCAACAAATGTCTCTTTATACTAATATAATATAAATTAGGGCATTTATTTCATAATCAAAAGTATTCTCTCAAGTCATATTTAAGAGAGAAAAAGTTTCTAGCTATACATTGTCAGTAGATTTGAAACAGGTAGTTTTGAAACCTAATTTATTCTTTGCTTTCAGGAATATATTTTCATATGTATTCAATATTACAAATGATTCCCAATGGAGTCTGAAAAAGCACTAAAGATATCAAACAACGAGTTAGTTTATATCTACAATGACAAAGTAATTTGTAATCTTAACTTAAAATTCCAGAATCCACCTATCTACTCTCTTTCCTTCTGCCTAGCCACAAATTACCGAAAGTATTATGGTATTCATGAAAGAATTATCATATTTGAGTCAAAATTATATAGGTTTGAGCAGAGTTTTGTTAACCTGATTAGTCCCTTGCCAGGGCAGAAATCTGTTGATCCCATATGTAAAGCAGGGACAATCATGGTGCAACATGGTTTGGACCACAGTTCTCCAATTTTTTTCTTTTTCATTTTGTGCTTGCTCTGAGTTTTCCGAACCAAACATCACTATACAGTTGTGTCAAAGGATGACCTATAGCAAACATGCCTTGAAAGCTGGAGCTGGTGTATTGCTCTGAAGATAGATGAAAGTTCATCTCCCCTCGATTGTTTCACTAACATGCCAGTATCGGCAGGCTGGAGCTTGCCCATCCCCTCCCAGGAACAGATCTCCTTAACTTTCCAGGAAGGCTTGCTCTCTCTCCCCAAAGAAAGAGGGACAGATGAGACAACTGCCCAATATAACCTCTGAGTGTCATAAATTCAAGGTTCTTCTTTATTACAAGCACACGGTAACATCAGGGTCTCACCCTTTTATCCTGTGGGGATTGTGTGTAATGATCTGTTCTTGGATCCAGAGACCTTGTGCATCCTAACAGAACGTGAGAATAAATATATAACCTGAGCAACAACTCACCCCTTTCTCTTGGGTGAAAAAACACAGGATTTGTTCAGCAGGCATTTGCCCAGCAGGCATCAGCCCAACCCCAGAAAAAAATGAATATTTCTCATGTCAGAAGGGTTTTGGTTACACTAGTCACCCTTCCCAATGGCTAATTTAGAGCAGAAGCTTAATATGGCTGAAGAAATCCAAGAAGTCATACAAGTTGGCAGTAGTTCTGTGAATAATTTTCCTCCTGAGCAAACAATTTTCCTCCTTAGTCATACTAAGAGAGATTTGAGATTTTGTCAGAGGAGGGTATGGCACATGAATGTGCAGTGGACAATGTTGTGACCACTGGAAGCAACTCTGAGAAGGAAACAAACATACTGAGAATGGAAGGACAAAGGAATCGCAAAAGATGATGTTCTCATTGACATTTTTAAATGGCTAAATCCATCCTAAACTCCTTCCTTTGTATTTCTTGCTATATATTCAATAATTGCATACCCTTATTTTAAATTTTTTTGGGGTCTATTTAGAATTAAAATAATTCCAGTAACATAAGAATTTACATCAAAGAACTATGATAGAAATGAAATGAGTGATAAAGTAACTCAAATAGAATCTAGAGGATACCCAGGTAAACAAAATAAACAAAACTATTTGTTGTTGCTATTCTTCCATGACTGCTGCTGCTACATGGCCCATAGGGAACATCCTAGATCCATCTGGTTGTTGGTGTGTGGTATACTGTGGGACAATTTGTGGAAACATGTGAAAGAGAGGGGTTTTGAAACATCGGAAAAGATATAATGAAACACATTGGTTGATGACAGGAACATTAGTATAAAATACAAAATAGGTGAAAATTTGGAGTTGTTGCTCTCAAACAGAAACTCTTCACACTCTTAACAATCAATTATTGATTTCCACGCCTGTATGAGTTTGTCAGGATGAACTCAACTACTATGTATAACCATAATGTTCTAATAAAAAATTACTTATAATTCCATAAGCCTTTGATTTTGTGAGTTAATATATATTAGTATTTCCAGCATTAGAATTTAAAACAAATACATTTTTTAATGTACTTGATGAATTCATTTGTCTAGATTTTAATTTAAAAAAAACATGTTTTATTTAACCTACTATATAAAATTGCTTTCTTCCAAAATAAAAATGAAATATTGAAGAAAGTGACATTGTTTACATTTTTTTTTATTTTGCAAATCACTTTAATGTCTGGATTCTCATATCTTCTGCATTCAAACTGTTTTGATGCTTGTTTGACTAAAATATTAAGAGAAAGTTTTGGTTCTATACAAACATTAAGTTGGAAAAGGGAAGAATTTAGTAATAATCTTTTAATATGTGTGTGGATTTTTTGAAACAACACAAAAGTTAATAATTGATTTATTTGTTAAGATTGATTGCAATGAAGAAATCAACCAAACAAAATCAGCTTAAACAAAAATTAATAGCAACAATTAACAAACATGAAATCTGTTGATCTGTCTTGCAATCAAATTACCTTTTACTAATGCTCACTTTCATAACATCATCTGATAGCTATTTGGAAAATATTGGATAACTGGGCCGGTAATCTACAAATCAATACATTTCATCATCCATTTATTGACATCACAGTATGCTCATCAGAATATTATCTAGATATTAGAAAACTGTCAAGTTCATAGTGGCACACATGTTTTTCCAGCTTTTAATTTTTTCTTGAAAGTTTGAAAATTGTCATTGTAACAACTATCATCAGGTATTATTCAAAATGATAGGTTTATGTTATTAATTTTAATTTTTGAGACAATGTCTGTCTAATCTCTCTGAACATTTATAGTACATCTGTCAATTGGGTTTTTAGGTAAAATAGTATTCCACTATAGATGCAGGTAGTTGCCCTTTCATCTTAACAATTGCATCAGCATCTAAGTAAGATGCTATCTTAGTAAAATACTGATGCAATTGTTAAGATACACAGGCATCTAGCTACCCAAGTTGAGAAAATCAAACACAAACCTGTAAGAACTCTGTTTCATATGCAAGTAAAGTTAGGATTCCATTTCTAGGGAAAGGGATATGTGTCTTTATTCAAAAGTATATGCTTTCTACTGATATATTCCAATGTATTTTTAACTGCTAATAATAATGAAGTATTCATTTTTACACTGGTTTAAATCTTAATTTTCATTTGTACATGCCTCCAAAGAGCCTTTTCAAGGTATTCATTGAGACGTGAAGAATTTATTTAAAGAATTCATATGCAAGTGTGGATGTGAATAAAAAACACTGGATCCACCATAGAGTAAAATCCCCTTCTTTAAGGAAACCAATTATACAAAAGTGGGAAATTTATAATCTATGTTCTTACTTTGCTTTGTCAATATATGAGACATTTATAAAGGATTAAATGTACATGTATGTACATAAGTTAGCAGATTTGTTTAGTCATCTTTTTTTTTTTAATTTTTTATTGTGGGTTGTTCAAAACATTACAAATTTCTTGACATATCATATTCCACACTTTGATTCAAGTGGGTTATGAACTCCCACCTTCACCCCATACACAGATTGCAGAATCACATCAGTTACACATCCATTGATTTACATATTGCCATACTAGTGTCTGTTGTGCTCCGCTGCCTTTCCCATCCTCCCGCCTCCCCCCTCCCCACCTCTCCAGTACCTCCTCTTCCCTTCTCCTCCCTCCCTTTGCTCCCTTTCTTCTACCCTTTTGGTCTCCTTTCTACTTTCATGACATTGTTTTTCTTTTCTTCTCCCTTCTTTTCTCACTGACTTCCACATGACAGAATACATGTGGTACTTGTGTTTCAGAGTCTGGCTTATTTTGCTTAATACAATGCTCTCCATTATACTCTATTTATACAACATCATTTTGTTGTTCTTATGATTGAATAAAACTCTGTTGTGTTGTATACAACATTAAAAAAATTTTTTAGTCATAGTTGGACACTATACCTTTGTTTTATTTATTTATTTTTATGTGGTGCTGAGGATCAAACCCAGTGCCTCACA
>NW_026000023.1:315093-341483 GCF_001458135.2 Marmota marmota marmota
GGATGGCGCCTGGCATTTTGCCAGAGGGAGTGGTTTGTGAAGTAACGCCAGCGAGCCATTAAGTGTGGAGATTTCTTATTGGTTGACTGCTGTATCTAGTTTATGCTAATTAAGATAAGCTGCATGGAATGTATAAATATCCCTCTGTTGTCACACAGTAAACGGCTCCCACTCCTGCTGTATCGATCTACACAAGTTGCTCGTCACCCACGGGTTATTCTGCTGCATAAGGCCATGAAAAGAAGAGATAGGACCAAAGCAGAACCAAAATTCAGCTGGGCAAACAAGGCCTATAGTTTCAAATCCAGCATCTGGAGCACATGACATCAGAATATTCTCTCTAAAGGGCTTGTTTAGCTCCACTCCTATGCTTGTGCTGGTTATAGTCACATGGTCTATGTGTTGGCTTATCTGTGCTCAATTCCTGCATATTTCCTTAGAAAACATTCCACAGTATTGGCATCTCTTAATCTCAGAGGTCTCCACTGTTGTTTCAGATTCATTCTTAAATCTCCATGCATCCCTCTCTCAGGGTAGACCTACAAGGGCTCTGATCCTGATGCACTTTACTTCACACCCCACACCTTCCTTTGAAATCTTGGTGGAAATCTCCATGGTATCCTGACTCTTGCACCCTGCATTCCTATAGAACCAGCACCACAGTGTTGATGCCAATGTTTGCAACCATCAGGAGCAGTAGCCAAGCTCTAGGGATGATCTTAAACATTGATTGCAAATCATTTTCCTAATTTGCCTGAATACAATCATCATAAAAAGTCAGGGCATTAATCATTATCCACAAAAGTAAAGATAAATTATGTCTTTAATATAGTGTCTTGTAGATGTTTTTGCCTAATATTACTTATTTTTCAAATTTATTTCAAGTAATGCCAGCAATTTTAATCTTGCTAGTGATTTAACTTTGAAGTCCAAATTTTTCTTTTACACATTTTATACAAGTTATGTCAGGTTAATTTGTAACTTGAAATTTTGTAGGTGTTCATCTATTTGAGGAATCTACCTATGTTATGAAACCAAAGCAAAATAAAAAGACACTATATTATAGATTATTGTACACAAAACAACTGTATTTTGATAATCTTTGTTTTCAGTTTTTAAAAAATTTATCTAAATATCTTGAATTTTCTTGATTAAAATGATTGTAAATATGTATTGTATTAATAAACAGCTTAATGATCACCTTATTTACATTTTTACTTATGAGATTCTATATAAGATTTTTTAAAGAAAAAAAAGTAAATTTGCTAAGTGTACAACCATTATTCTGTATTTAATTAAAGGGAACCAGAAAAAGAGAGATTTCCCTGATAGAGATTTAGGAATTCTGTGAAGATGTGTCTGGTTTTTGACATTTAGTGTGTGGTACATTGACATTAACTTGCATTTGAAATGACTTTAAAAGTTAACATTATAGATTCCCAAGAAACAGGGATGTAGAAAATACTTCAAAGAAATGGAAAAATAAAGAGAATAACAAAGAATAAAGTCAAGCCTTAAAGGCATCTCACAATAAAAAAGAGTAAGAAACACTGAGGAACGGAGAGAAAGGAGACATTGGATAGCATATATATTGAAAATTTTATCTCATTAAAATTAAGTCTGAAACATACCACTTTGCATTTTTCTTTAAAATCAATATTATTATTGCAAATATGTCCTGACTTGAAAATCTCAGTACAATGGTGCCATTGCTTTCTTTTTACAAAGAGGCTAATTAGATTCCATAATTACTTGAATCCAGCGTTAGGTCTTCTTTGAGTATACAGAATGTGGTAGAAATGATGGTGTAAACCTCCTGAGCTGATGAGGAGATCTTTCATTTTCTTATAATATAGATATTATATGTGAGGAAGCCCAGCATGGATCAAATCTCTTTGAAAATGAATGACACCTGGACAGATTTGGACATCCTAAATGTTATCATAGTCAGTCCCTTACATGGATACAGAAGCATGAAGAAATGCAAATGAAAATTACAGACGAATCACCCAATTAGACCAAAGATTTGTGAAAATTAATGAATAGTTATTTTAAGCTACAATTAAAAAAAAAAATTGTTTTTTTTAATGTGGTGTTGAGGATTGAACCCAGTGCATCACACATACTTGGCGAACATTCTACCTCTGAGCCACAACCCCAAGCTACAATATTTTTGATTTATTTGCTTTGCCTCAATGCACAACTGACACACTGAAAAAAGTGGGCCTCTTTCTGCTCCCTACCCTATTTTTTCAAATTAATACATGTCATATCCCAACTATGTGGTTTGATGAATATTGTGTAGGGTTATCCAGGGTACTTCAAATTAGCAAGGGTAGTAACATTTTTTTTTTACTTACGTTCTATATAAATGTACAATAAAATATTATTAAGTTTGATTTTTTGGTAGAAAGAATAAAAAGAATATAAAGATATAAAAGCCAACTTATAAAAAAAATTGGAGAAAAATTTATTACCTAGCTGATTGGTTAATTCTGGCCAAGTTATTTCAAGTCTCCAGGTCTTCATTTCCTAATTTGTGTAAAAACTAACTTTAAGATAGGTAATCTTGCCAAGATCATTGAAATGTCATGTGTAGCTAATAACAACAAAAAAAAAAAGATAGGTAATCTTCATGTTTTTGAAGACATATATTTGTGTGTATATATATATATACATATATATATATATATATATTATATATGTTCAAGTGTCTATTCATGTATATTTGAATATATATTCATACATATTTGAAGAGTAGACAAAAATGTTTGCTATTGTTTATTTGTCATTTCTAAAGCTAGAACTTAGTAAATTCACATTACTATTAATGGAAATAAAGTTTGAAAATTAAATAAATGGAACTAATAATCTCAGTGATTTTGAAATCTACAAAATTAAATTCAATAATAAATAAATACATGAAAGCAAAATATTTCTAAAAGGTGTATTTTTCCCCAGGCATGATGTTGCACACTCATAATCCCAGTGGCTTGGGAAGCTGGGACAGGAGGATCACAAGTTCAAAGCCAGCCTCAGCAATGGCAGGGCACTAAGAAACTCAGTGAGACCCTGTCTCTAAGTAAAATAAAAAGTAAGGCTGGGGATGTGACTCAGTGGTTGAGTGGCCCTGAGTTCAATCCCCGGTACTCCCCACAAAATTAAAAGGTATATTTTTCATTTTTGTTTTTTAAAATTATCATAGTCATAGTGATAAAAAGACTCTGCAGTAAACTCTTAGGTATGTCATCTTATTTAGTCATGGCTGATGTGCTTATCAATCATATTTTGACACATATGACAAGTCAAATACAGTAGAAAAAGTACTTGCCAAAATACCTAAATTATTCAAACATGGGAAGATTTATTCATAAAAATCTGCATAAGAAACCCTCAACATTTATTAGAGTGATTAGTGTATAATGCAATTTATAAGGCAAAAATCACTCTTTCATTAGAGATATAGTACGTGTATATTTAAAATATTCATATGTGCTTTCTAATTTCTTTGGAAATTCAGAGACTAAAGGAATTTAGAATAGTAATGGGTAGAATTTGTGTAGTTTATTTATGTTATTATTGTGGTGTCCTTAAATTATGAATAACATAAACTATTTTAAATTCCTCAAATTAGGATGTCTTTTGCTTTATGATGAATGCTTGAAGTATTTAGAGACACTTTAAGATATTCCAGGGCTGGGGTTGTAGCTCAGTGATAGAATGCCTGCCTCACATGTGTGAGACACTGGGTTTGATTCTCAGCACCACATATAAATAAATAATTTTTTTAAAAAAGGTCCATCAACAACTAAATAAAAATTTTTTAAAAAGCTAAAAAAAATCCAAAATTGTATCAACAACTTAAGGTAAGGAATAATAAATGAAAATAATCTTTTGAAAAATATATGTGAATAATTGAAATTGATAGAAAAAAATTAGTTAAATAAAAACATTTAGTCCCATAAAAGCTATTTTGTCTTCAAGATATTGGTAACAATTTTTTTCACTTCTCATGTCTTCATATATATTTTTGTTCATATCTACCAACTTCTTCATCTGATTAGAATAAAGTAACATCATGAAATTTTATCTGGTCATAGAGTTTCTCTCTTATATTCATGTCTAGAAAGAAAAACAACTGAAAAGAAAATAGAATTTTGCTATATTTTGTTCATTTCCTTAAGGTATGTTTTCTAATATTCTTTGCTTGCTGTATTTACTCTAAACTACTTTATCTAGTCAAATCAAAATTTCTTCAATGGAAAGTACTATTTCTGGAGACTTAAGAAAACAATATATTTTTCTAAGTTTGGAAAAGTGTGTTAGAAAATAATCCATTATGCTTAAAACTTGAGATCCTTTTCTCACATTCAGGTAAAAACGTAGTTAGGTCAGTCGTTTTTATTCTAATGGGCAATGAGATTATAGCCAAAGTTTTAAACTATTGTTATAAATCACAAATATATGTAATATATTGTATTATTAATCAATACAATCTTATGAGATAAAATAAACACAAAATTAGAAAATCATTCCAATATATATTGTGAGCCATCATAAAATTTAATAAGACTTTCTGAAGATTAGGATGAGACAGTAGAAAAGAGGAAGATTTCCTGAGATATACAAAGTAGTATATATATATATATATATATATATATATATATATATTCTCTGTGATTTAAATAGCTTGAGCAGTCTTTAAGTCAGAGAGAAATCTTCCGAGTTTCAAACACTGATGGCTAAGCTACAGAGCACACAGCAATTCCTGAATATATATTTTAGAAAAGTGGTTGATCAAAACTCATATCTTGATGATCCCACTCTCACAACACTTAAAGTGGTGAACAGAATTTAATTAAAATCTGTATTCCTATATTTAACTAAATCTCAGCTATAGATTTAAAAACCTCATCTCTCCAAACTAGTAGATCACAGAAGACACAGAAATTGGGGGAAGGGAGAAAACTTATGTTGAAGGCTCTACATAATATAAGGGGAAGAGGGAGAGAAATTTCAGCTATCTTTTCATGAAAAACTGGATCACTAAAAACAACAGAGAATTTTTAAAGAACTAAAAGAAAAGGAAAACATCTAAAATTCAATACTTTTGAAAAGTGAAATAAAGAATCTTAGAAAAAATTTAAGTTTGCTGTAAGCAGTAATGAACTATAAGAAAACTAAGAGAAATTATTCAAATTTCTGAGAAACAATACTATATGAAGACTAAAAAGGAAAGGACTCAAATTTATAGTAATTACAAAAAAGAAATTGAAACCATGTAAACAATTACACTGTCATCTGGTTAAATAGTGGAAGCATAGTATTAATTGTCATGATAAAGAGTAGTTTGTATTTCTGAAGAAAAACATATTAGGATATCTGAAATCAGGAAGAAGGAAATATGTCTACATTTGGGTGTCTTGGAGTTCCTATAACTTAGAATTCATTGAGATTCATAGGTCTTTATGTTCATCAAATTTGCAATATTTCCAATGATTATTTTTTTTCAAATATTCCCTCTGTCCTTTCTCTCTGTTCTTTTTGGGACTCCCACAGGGAGTTATCTCATAGGTCCTCACTCCATTCAATTTTATTAGATCTTTTCTATTTCTGTTCCTTGGAATCAATCAGTTCCATTTTTCTACCTTTGTATTCACTGATTTGTTCTTCTGCCTACTCAAATCTTCTTTTGTTTCATTTTTCCAGTAATTTTTATAATTTCAGTTGTAATTTTCAGCTTCAGAATTTTTTTATATTTATTTTTAATAATCTGTCTTTTATTAATATTTACATTTTATTCCTATATTGTTTCTTAATTTTATGTATTTATTTAATTCTTCCAGCATTGAGAAGTTTGTTTTAAAACCTTTGTTTAGTAGATTTGCCATCATGTATCTTCTCGGGGATAGTTTTTGTTGATTTTTTAAAATTTTGATATTTATTTTAGTTTCATTTTAATGTAAAATAAATCCTGTTTCTCTGTATGCTGTGATTTTTTTTTGTTTGTTTGTTTGGTGAGTTGTTGTTGAAAACCAGATGTTAAAATCTAATAATGTATTGTCTCTGGAAATTATATTCTACCTTTCCCCAGTGTTTTGCTTCTCTCTCTCTCTTTCTTTCTCCCCTACCCCCTCCCTTCCTTCCTTCTTTTATTTATTTATTTTTCATGAGCTGACTCTGTGCTGAAGATAGGCCTGAGGTATTAAGCCTTTTCAGGTCTTTTCAGAACTTGCCTTATTTTCTGGGAATGTTCAGTGACCTTCTATTTCCTCTATAAAATGTAGTTGCTTTTGAATGTTCTCATTATTAATGTCTGGCTTCTGAAAGGAAAAAAAAATAAAATGTGGTAAGTATGCTTAACCCTTCAATTGCTTGGAAATAACTTCAGTCAGAAGAGGAGGGCTTACAACTGTGACCACTCCCTCTTTCTACACACCTCTTTGATTAGAAACTGCCATAGGTGTTCACAGCAGAGATTCCCAGTATTTGTAGGACAGGGTCATTTGTCCAATTTTGGTCCTGCAAACTGCATGGAAGCTGCTCCAAGAACAGTTACATAGTTACCTGCAATGGGATTGTATGGTGACTGGGCAGTTGTTACTGTGCCGAGCTTAAAATGACTGTAACTAACCATAAACTACTGTGTAAGCCTCCCCTTGGAAGTTGTAAGTCTTCCAAAGGCTCAAGAGCCACAAACTAGTTACATTAGACAGATTTGTTCAGTGCAATTATTGTCTAGGTGAAACAGAATCCTTGTGCTTACTCTGCCACCTTCCTAGATTCCTTTCTAAATAAGATAAATTGTTCTCTATAAAACAATACAGGAAGTACATAACAGAAGTTTTGATTTAGTAATAATATCTAAAGATATTTACATAAACTGACTGATAACTGTTTAACTTCATTAATAAAAGAAAATTAGACATTGCAAAGAAACTCTATTTGTGCAATAGCATCACTGAGCATTAAAATGGGAGATAGACATAAGTTGAGTTTTATTTTATACCTTGAAAAGTATAACATTTTTATTAGTTAGAATTGCAGTTCTATGAAGAAAACAGGGAGATAAATATTATAGCTTTAGATATTTGCACACAAATGAATAGAAGTTCTGTTTAACCAGATTGTATCCTTTCAAAGGAATTTCTGCAGAGTTCACTTTATGTTATTTCCAACAGGAAAACATCCTGCTTCCACAAGTTTCAGAGTACTCAAACTGAATAGTCAAAAACCATTTAAAAAATAATAATTGCACATTTTATTAATGCTAGATGATTTCCTAAGAGGTCAAGAAAAATGATCAATTAGACAAAGTTCTTTTTGATGAACCAGTCTATAAAACTACTGACAATTATGAAAATACACCCAATATAGTATGAACAGATCTATAACAATGTCTGTAAGGACAGATATATTTAGGACATAAAATTATAAAATTAACATTGATATAGAGTGTCGAACATCACAAAACGTTGTACAAGGTAGAATCCTAGAAATGTGAAGAAGATAAAATAGCAGAAGAGAGAAAAATAATTAAGTCATTAGAACTACTGAATATAATGGGAGGAAATACACAGACCAAGTTTGTATAATAATAATAATAATAATAATAATAATAATAATAATTACCACATAAATATACATTAAATTATAAGACAAAGCAATATCTCTAGCTAAATACTAATAATCTTATATTGCTGGAATATGATATCTAAAGATTAGGGAACAGCAACAGATGAATAAAGGAGATAATTTAAGGTGCCAATTGAATAATCCAGCCCCCCCCAAAAAAAAAGAAATCATAAGGGCTTATGCACAAGCCTGTAGAATACAACTAGAAAGAAAAAGATAAATTCAAAGCATATTTAAGAAATAAGATTTTTGAGATTCGTTTTTATTGGGAAGTAGTTTTAAACTCTGGTGGCTTATTGATCTGGAAACAATTATAATAGCATGTATTAGTAGAAAAAATAATAATCAAAACTGTTTACACGCTGGACATTACATTTGCATGCTTGCCATTTAAAGACTTATGTTTTTAAGTAAATATATTGTCTTTAATCTGAATATCTTATTGATGGATATCTAGAGGAACATACTTAAGATTACAGAATTATAATCAACAACAAAATATAACATATTTGAAATTTAATCAATATGATTTTACTTAAAAAGTCAAAATAACTTAATTGCATCAAATGGTGGGCTTTTTTGTTTGTTTTGCTTTGTTCTGTGTTTTCTCCCATACTGGAAATTTAACCCTGTGTACGTTATCATTGAACTATATTCCCCATCATTTACTTTTTTTTTTCACACAAATGGAACACAACTTTTCATTTCTCTGTTTGTTTGTACACAATGCAGAGTAATAGCATTTGTATAATTGTACATGTATGTAGGGTAATAATGTTCGTCTCATTTTACCATCTTTCCCACCCCACACCCCATCCTTTCTCCTCACTTCCCTCCGCCCCTTCCAAAGTTGCTTCATTCTCCCACCCCACCCCCTCCAGCATGGATTAGCATCCACTTATCAGAGAAACCATTTGGCTTTTGGTTTTTCGTGATTGGCTTACTTTGTTTATCATAATATTCTCCAAGTCCATCCATTTACTGCAAATGCCATAATTTCATTTTTCTTCTTTAAGGCTGAGTAATATTCCATTGTGTACACACACCACATTTTCTTTAGGCGTTCATCTATTGAAGGGTATCTTGGTTTGTTCCACAGCTTAGCTATTGTGCATTGAGCTGCTATAAACATTGATGTGGCTGTCACTGCAGTATGCTGATTTTAAATTCTTTGGGTATAGACTGAGGAGTGGGATAGCTGGATTAAATGGTGGTTCCATTCCAAGTTTTCTAAGGAATTTCCATACAGCTTTCCAGAGTGGTTGCACCAATTTGCCATCCCAACAGTAATGAATTAGTGCACCTTTCCCCCCTTATCCTCGCCAAAACTTATTATTGCTTGTATTCTTGATAATTGCTGTTCTGAGATGAAATTCTGGCATGAGATGAAATCTTGGAGTAGTTTTGATTGGCATTTGTCTAATTGCTAGAAATGTTGAACATTTTTTCATATATTTGTTGATTGATTGTTATTTCTTCTTGTGAGAAGTGTCTGCTCAGTTCCTTAGCCAATTTATTGGTTATTTGGTTTTTTTGGTGTTAACTTTTTTTGTGTTCTTTATATATCCTGGAGATTAGTACTCTATCTGAGGTGCCTATGGTAAATATTTTTTTTTCCCATTCTGTAGATTCTCTTCATGTTATTGATTGTTTCCTTTGCTGAAAGAAGCTTTTTAGTTTAAATCCATTCCATTTATTGATTCTTGATTTTATTTGATTTATGCTCTTTAGGAGTCTTGTTAAAGAAGTCAGGTTCTAAGCCAACATGATGAAGATTTGGGCCTGCTTTTTCTTCTGTTAGGTGCAAAGTCTACTTTTTGTTTTGAGGCAAAGTTTCTCTAAGTTGCTGAGGATCTCACTAAATTGCTGAGGTGAGCCTTGTACTTGTAATCCTGTGTTAACCTTCAGAGTCACTGGGATTATAGGCATGCTCTGCAACACCGAATTTAGAACAATGTTTTCATGAAGTGCAAAACTTTTAAATTCTCTTTTCTAATTGGAAAACATACCCTCCACATGTCCCCCAAATTTCTTTAGTGTTAATCAAAATAACAAAATTAAGTAACAATTCCTTTCTGCAGTGCACAGAGACATTTTAGCTCTTTTTCTCATAAAAACAAAAGCACAGAAAATTTTCTTTCTTTGAAGTATGCATATTTTTTAACATCTCCATCTGTGTCCCCTTCTACAATGTAGCTAATTAAATTTTTGTTTTCTTGCATGCTATAAGTGGAGCTGTAATGTGCTGGTTACTAAAAATGGCTGAAGTAACATAATTCTTGTTAGAACTCATTGATTACAAACTTGCTCACACTGCAATGAAGCAATAGCAATTCTTGTTCTTACTAAAAAGGAAATATACTAATTTGTAAAAACCTGATTCAAAATATTTCATTGTTCAATAATGGCATTTTGGGAGCATAACCCTACCAGTCATTCTGTTGTTAAAGAAAACTGAAAGTTTTAATTTCATAAAATAAAGAATATTTATGAGGAGAACTCTACCCTATTTAGCTTCTTTTAAAAACACAGCCAATATCTAATAATATCTAAAGACTTTGTATTTTGCATGCACAGACACACATAAACATACATATATATATATATACACGTCTATAATTATTAGATAAAATCTAAGAATATTCATTGATTGTCTTTTGCTGTTTAATAGACAATCACAAAAACTTCTGAATTCAAGCATCATTTTTTAGTTCACCGTTCTTGGGTCATAAATTTGGGTTGGGCTCAGCGGGTGGGTTCTTCTGATGGGTTAACCTCATCTACCTTTGTGTCTTCAGGCTTTTAAGATTTTACTCTTGGCTGAAACTATGAAAGAAAGAGGGTTATGGATCTCTCATCATTCATCCGTTTAGTCTGGATGTGATGTCAGATTTCAAGAAAGAAAAGAAGAGGAGCCCCAATTCTTAGTTATGACTCAAACCTCTGCTTGTCACAGTCATGTGCTATAGTCCCATTGATGAGACCCTCTGCTTGTCACATGTTTGCTATGGTCCCATTAATGAGACTATAACACATGACCAAGTATTAAATCAGAAACAAAGGGAATTTACCAAGGGGCTAGGGATACAGGGACACATTAACAAATTAATGCCAGTAATTCGCAGACTACCATAGTAATTAGGCTACCTAATTACCAACTTATCTATCTTTAATTTGGAAATACATGTGATTTTGTTAGCTATAGTGCAGACAGATCCTCAGGGTCCCAATTATTCCCCTTTCTTCTACCCATGCCTTGTATAATCCCTCTACTTGAGTTGTGTAGATTATAGCAAATAGGATGCCATTTCCAGGGTTATGTTACATTTTATAGGAGTCTGTTTTGATGGCCATCTCACTTTGGCAAATCTTCTTGCCATGAATAAGCAAACTGTGATAATGTGAACTGCCTACGTATGACAAGGTCCATATGTCAAGGAACTGTGGGTGAATTCTATGAGTTGGAGACAGCTACTGATAGACAAGGTGAGTAGTGGGAACATGAGACTAGTGAAATAATTCTATAAAATGGCCCCAGTGCATTGACCACCACATGTTTTCCTCTTTGAAAAGCAATTTACCTGCACCCTTGCTGGCTTAACTGGACAGTATATGTTACATTCTTCAGCAAACTACCTGTTATCTGCAGGAGAACTGCAAGCATGAAATGCTAAAATGCTGCTGATAAGAAGAAACACAAATTACCCTGAAAGAGGGGGTGACTTTTGTGACCCTATCACAGACCAGACCCTGGAACTCAGGAAGATAATGATAATTTCCCTCAACTGCAAAATCTGTAAGAACAGATTCCAGTTAGAATCAGTCCACATAAACCAAAATAAGCTAGAATTGTTATGACAGTGGGGACCTGAATGTATGTTGTCATCTCGCTTTCAGTCAAAAATCAAGCTGTGGATGTGAGACTCTCTAGAACTTCCCTGTTACCAAAAATAAAACTGGAGTGCAGGAGAAGCACACTGTTGCAATGCTGAGAGGACCCACTCTCTCCCTTGAGAGTATCTCCTTTCCCCCATCTTATCCCTTCTAATAAACTTATGCTTATTACTTTGAGGGATCTGCCCAAGGATTTTCAAACTTGAACTCAAGAATCAGGGTTTGAAGAGGGCCACAGTTTTACCAGAAGGCCCCAGCCCTCTAAAACTACCAAGAATATAGTTTAGAGTGGATTCTTACTCACTTAAGTCTCCAGATGAAAATATAGCTCCAATTAACATCTTGAATGCAGTCTTGTGGAGACCAATGTAGACGATTCAGCTAAGGTGGGCATGGACACTGAAATTCTGAGAAAGTGTGCTGTTTTAGACTTTTAAGTTACTGGTATGTTGTTCCACAGCACCAGAAAATAGAGGCAACTGGCAAATATCACCTCTAGTTAACATCTACATAATTTAGCCTTTGTTAATGTTGTTTAAGACTATTTTTTACACAAAGGTTGTCAAAACTGTAAAAATGGTTTTATGTTTTGTGAGTAAAAGAAACATTGATACATCATCCCAATTCTGTTAACATATTTTTACATTTTTTTTCTTCAGAGCAAGCCAAAAGTCCTATTTAATCAAGTTGGTATAGGCTTAATTTAAACAAATTGAAAAGTATTTCTTCTTAATGGTCAGCACAACCTGGAATATTTTTTCCAAAAGAGTGAAAATAATCAATTTCATTTTCAATGTACAAAGTATTGTGAATTTACAGTAGCAAATCTCTCCCAGTTAATTGTTATTTAAACCAAAATTATGTTAAAGTTATGCAAAGCTCTTCACTTTTTATGCCAAGGATATATGTATATATTCAACAACCCAATAATGAATTGGGTAAAATCATGGGCTAAAATAAGCTTTTTCATTTGTGACCCTCAGAAAAAAATTAATACCAAAATTATATACATCAAGATTTGTTAAATAAGAATATTTTAGTTTATCATTTTAGCTTTTCAGAATATATTTTCAGTAGCTAGTTTTATTTTCTTCTGACATTATTATTTTAAGAAAATGCTCTTCTTAACATTTTGTTTTCATTTTCCAAAAATACACTCATTTAAATGTAGTTCAAAATAATTATCAGACTGGAGTGATCATTGTGATTGTTTACTTGAAAGCATCCTGTATCCCTAAAATAATACTATGGTGATAATGTCAATTAATTAGAAGTTCAATGGATTGAAAAGAAAATATTTGGAAGCTGAAAGCAACTGTTTAGAGTTAATTTTGTAAGAACTGTACCATTGTTTTATCTTTAAAATAACGTATCTTCCTTTTTTAAATAAAGTTTTTTTCCAAAATAAACATGTCTATTAGAAATACAAATTTTAAAATCAAGCCTTAAATGCTACATAAAGAGATTACTTAAGATAGGTACCTGTTTTAAAAGAAAATAGAGTTGTCTTCCAAAGTTATCAGCAGCATAGCCTGTCCAGGAAAAAACCCATTCTTGTGACAACAGCCTGAGCCCAGGATAAATGACATGCAAACTTTTAGTAAGGCATAATAGTCACTCAGTGTCATAGACAGATGATACAGTATATATTTTCCTTAGTATTATTTTAAGATTCTATTTAAAGTATATATTGTAGAGATAGAACAAAGAGAGCAAAGAAGAATACAGGTTTAATGGAAAGTGTTTTTAGTTTTAAAAGCCACTATGGTGTTATTTAGAAACTAAGTCACCCACAAAAAAAGTACAATGATGAATAACATCAAAATGTTGTTGTGGCAGGAAAGAGTCTTCATGGGCATGAGCAAGAATCTGCCAGTGTCAGTTTGCATTTTTTGAAGAGCTAGGAGCTGATTAGACAGAGGAAAATTCATGATTATATTGTGTATACCATTCCACAGTTTCATGAATTTTTCTAAGTCATTTACTTGAGGACAGATTTCAGCAAAAGCCAATATATCTCATTTCATTTAGGATGCCAAGATGGTGTGACATTTTTGCAATTGAGATAGTATTGGTAGAATAACACAATTCAATTCTTGATAAATATCATTTTCTCAGCCAAACTAATTTAAAGTTTGAGAACCACAAATTCCATTGCAGAGAAAAAAGGACAGAATAAATAGAACCATGGTGAGTGGAGAGTATTCACTTTTCAAAGAATGAGAATCAATTAAATCATTTAATTTTCACTCTCTTCAACAATAATAGCAATAAAAAAAAACAAGAATGTTAAATGGTAATGCATTTGAGCAGAACAAACAACAGATGTTCAAGCAGTAATATTTGTAAAAAATTAAATCGATGATGCTGTAATGTTTTTCAAAATAATCACTTTTATATAAACTGAATTCATCACATGAGTAGGATAAATAAGTTTTAACCTCATAGAATAGATGAAAAGAAAAGAAGTTAAAAATGATCTAACAAAATTTTCTTATATTGACAAATAAAATAGAGCACAGATAATCAATAACTCACCATAAATTTTTAATTATAGCAGATTTAGAACAAAGGATCAAGATATTTGATCTTAACCATTTTTTAAAATCTATATTATACTGCAGTATTTATTAGATGCTTTTCCCATGAGAAAATTGACTATTTTATGGCTCTCAATTTAGTACTCACATATCAGCCTAAATTTTTAATTTCTTTGTCAGCATGTAGAAGACAACTTGTTTATAACTGTAGATCTATATATGCTTGGTAATAAAACAGAACTGCAATATGCAGACATATTGCATAAGGAATGGATCTTTGTGTTAACATATTTTTAAATGTCTTTGATTCATTATAGGTCACTAGCTTTAATATTTAAGTAAAATATTTAAGTAAAAGTATTTGTTCAGTAAATAAATGGTACTGTGTAATTATATTTCTTCTATTCTTCCTCCAAACTCTGTCATGGTATCTTTTATATTAGGTATATAATCCTGATTTTTTTAAATATTGGGACAACTTCATAGATTAGGAATTTATTATAAAATGGTATACTAAACTTCTTGAACTGCATGTTGTTTCTTTGAAAAAGAAGTTTCTAATTTTATATACATTTACCCATGATTTTTACTCATTTTTTTCTGAATAATTTAAATAGTATTTATAAAATATGCTCACTAAATTTTGTCAGAATGCAAATACTAGAGAGAGAATCCAGAAATATCACAAAGAGGCATGGAATGAACTTCATTTGATGAGGTAAATTTCAATAAAATATAAAAGACCCTCTATTTGCATTCATATGAAATCAAACTAAAGAATATAAGCATCAGAATTTACAGAAAACAATAAAATATTTTGGCCAGTTTGTGATCAATTCTCCCCAAACAGGCATTTAAGTGATTTTTTGGACTGTCAGGAAATTAACAGTTTTCTTGTTTTGCAAAGTCCTCAATTATTGATCAGAGAAGTAAATCAAAGTTTCAAAATACTGAGTGATAGGTATTGATAAGATGGGATTATCAATTTCATTGTCGAAATTCCAGATGATATTACATAAAAATATTTTACATTTTCATGAACTTTCTGCTTAGTCAATATTCTTAAACAATTTCACATTTATATTACCAAGCAGTGGAAGATACTTCTCCCCTCACCTTCTCAAGAGATGTAGGAAAAATTAGTAAGTTTACAAAACGTTTTTCCAGGTTCTCCCCAAAACCTTATTGGTTGGTTGTCTGCCTTCCTGAGATGAGAAAATGCATTACTCTCTTCTCATTTGAGAAATTGGCATCCTGTATCATTTATAGAGATAATATAAAGTAGAAAACTTGCAAAGACCTTATATCACATAGCAATTTATAAAGACAAATAGTATCTTATATTTTTGTTCTATTTCTTTATAATTTATACAAAGTATCTCTTTGAAAAAAGATCATTGAAGTCATATTTATCCACATTCTCCCAGTAACAAACAGGAAAAAAATGTATGAACTAATAATGATACTCATCCTTGTTTTGGGGTTAGCTTCAGACACCAAATTTAAGGAGAAAGTAAAAAAAATAGAAGAATATATCTAGGTGATTATGATTAGATAAAAGCATGTTTCAGAATGATGTGACATAAAAAATAATTGATAACAGTAATGCTATAGCATACTCTGTGCTTACTGGATGCTGCCTTCTTATGTTTTTAAGAGTAGAATTAATAAAATTAGAATCTGTAGTTATAAAGTGAAATAAAAGGAAACACATCTCCATATGATGAACAACTGTGTAACAGAAAAATCTGTGGATAAATAGATATTTTCTGAATTTGAAGTTTTCAGGTTATTGGAAATATTTATACAGAAATACTTCACAATGCAGAAATCCTTGACAATTATTTGACAAGAGGCACATTCTTTTGAGTTCTTCTCTCTCTCTCTCTCTCTCTCTCTCTCTATATATATATATATATATATATATATATATATATATATATATTTCCTTTAAGCCCCAAAATTCCATCATTTTTAGTACGATTCTTCATCCAGCATAATAGGCCAGATAGATATTTATTTGACACAAAACATAGACATTTGTGAAAATGGCACAAATTCAATATGAAAATTTTAAATGAAAACCATTGTGTTTCTGTATATCTGTGGAATGAGTCTCTCTTATATGTATTCCTTTATTTTGCATGTGTGTTAATATTTTTATTCATATGTGAAGCAAAGAAGTGGTGACCAAAATATGATCTTATGATTATAATAGTAAACCAACACTTCTTTCGGGAGTCAAAGAAGTATTACCTACTTGAAGAATTATTTCTTAATGATATTTTGCCCACATTTTCTCATTTTAACTCAACTAATTTGTTCATCCTATTCCTTAATAATCTTTTCAGAGAAATGCTCAATAGTTCTTTGTCCTCTCTGTTCTGATATCTTTCAAGTATTTGTAGACTTTTATTATCTTACCTTTTAAGTCATAGTTTTGCACAGTTATACAGACTCCAACTTTATAAAATTCTTTCATAAGTCAAAACCTATATTTCCTTAATCATTTCTGCTATGCTTCTCTGAACTTCTTTTACAAGTCTTTTATCTACAGTGTTATGGCACTGAGATGTTTAAAATCAAGCACTTAATAAGACGTAGAAAAGAGTACTTGTCACAAATCTCTTCTTGATGCTGTCTACATTTGGAAATAAAAGAGATTTTTGTAGGCTACATTATCCTATGGAGCATAGAAGGTCTTCAAATTTCTTCAAAAATTATTGGTCAGAGGAAGAATCTGCAATAATTAAAAGTGGATTTTTTTCTTATTCTTAATCTATTTTATTTTGCTGCATTTCCTGTGAAACTAGTGAGGCTCTCTATTCTAACTTGATAATATTTAAATTTATTCAGTTTTAGCACCCCATTCCTGATACTTAGCATTATTTATTTAAAATTATAATTTGTATTCAGCTTTTAATAAATGATATCAAACTATAACTAATAAAGTGTGGAATGTGGGAAGGATCAGGATAAAAAATTGGTAGCATCTTACAATTCAATTTCACTCTGAATATTAAGCACATTCAAGAGTTATTTTCAAGTTGAACATTTATTTTTGTAGTCCACAGATGGAAGAAATGGAGATGCAGTGTTTTTCTTTTTCTATTTCATTTAAATTCAATTTCAAATAAAAGTTCTGATTTCTGCAATTTTCATCTGGTCACACATCCTGGAACCATTGTTTTAGATGATGAGGAAACTTATTCCTCCCTATTCCACTGAAAAATTATTTCCACACTTTGATTCTAGATTTCAGAAAGATAGCAATGTCCTTGCTGGAAATTTCTCCTAACACTGACTGTTTTTGCTTCTTTAACATTGTCATCTTCTAACCTATCAGGGAAAGGGAAAATTCCCCAAACTAGGACTCATTGGATAATTGAAAAGCTACTTCTTCTTTAACAAATGACTTAGAAATATAATAATATGACTTTTTAAAGTTATCCATTAAGACAATGACTTGTCAATAAGTTCTTACCTAGTAACTAAAACACATAGATTCTGCACTGGTAAAATTAACAATCTGTAAGAAAAAGACACATATATTGTCAACACATATAGCATCACGTTTAATGTTTTAAATGACCTAACTCACTTCATGCAATGATGTCAATCATGAACCTAAGTGGACTTTATGTATTTCTACTACTGAGGAAATAATGCAAACCAGTGTAATTCAATGTCTTAAAGACTAAGGATTCGTAGTTTTTTATTCATAGTTATTTATGCAATTTAGTTTACCTAGTTAATCATAGCAGCTTGTTTTGAAAAGGTAGAATCCACTTCATTATTGAAAATTTTGACTATAGTCAAAGCTATAGATACGTTTTATAGTTCATGATACATTACAGAACATGTATTAAACACACACACACACACACACGTACTCCCCACCCCCTGCACACACACCCCCACACACACCAAGGGTTAAACAAAATTCAAAGCAGGCAGTGCACTAGGTAATTAGGACTAATATGTTGTTTAGAATTAAAGTCAAATTCTTTTAATTGGCACATCTCAGTGGGAATAGAAATACAAACTTGTAATTAGGTGATTGGCCTGATTATCAAAGCCTCATTGGCATAGATTGTGCAAGGAAAGTCCCCCCACCCCTTTTTTGAATCAGTTTCTCTTTCCCAAACAACTATAGCATGATATGGAAGATGCATTGAATAACTATAATAGAACTTCATATGTAAAATATTTCACAACTGTGTGTGAGAATTGGAATTTTTAAATAAAAACTTGTAATTTTGGTAAAATCATATTCATATGTACCTTTAAGTTTTAATATATGTCTATTTAAATACATATATGTTTTGCTGGTGTTGTAACCCAGAGGTTGGGGCATACTTGGCAAGCATTCTGCCATTGAGCTTCATTGACAGTCCCAATAAATATATTATTTTTAATCAGTTAACTATACTAAACCAAAGCCTCTCCCAATTAAGTGGCTTTGAAATATATTTGTCCTTATTGAATTATTATTTTAAATGCCTCAGCAATTTCAACTGCAATCTATATGCAGGAGTCCAATCACATTATTGTGGGCCTACAGATGGATCAATAAGCAAAAAATGATAATTCTTTTGTAATCAAATAAAGAAGCCAAAGTGTATGATAAGGTGACCTCTCAAATTTTAAATATCTGTAAACAATCAATAAGTCACTATGATCAGTTTACATAATTTTTGTCATTATTTAACATCACACTATTGCCATTTTCTCCCCCATTCCCATCTTTGTGTTCTTAATAGTGAAAATCAAGAATTCCACAAAGAAATCATCTAGTTTGTACTGTTGCAGAACAGCCCCAAATAACTGAAGACCATTCAAGCCTTCATAATTAGGACTTTTGTAATGAAACAGAAGGGTATGTGCAGATATTTTTTTTTCTTGAAGGAAAATAGATTGAAATTTTTAAGAGAGTAAACTATCTCAAACACTTTAGAAAACCATTTGCATTTAATTTCAGCACTATTTAAAAGTTTTGTTTAACTGTTCCTAAAATACTATTTGGACATTTTATGTTCTGTTACTATAGGTGGCTGAATCTGAGGGTTATATGAGTGTGTGTGTGTGTGTGTGTGTGTGTTGGCTTAACTACCTTTCCTGCAACAACAACAACAACAACAAATTTATAACGCCTACTGAGAAATTGAATTCATACATAAAGGACAAATTAAAATCCATGACAAGATATTTTCCTTGTAAATATAGTGAGGTGTAGTGTTGTTGTTTTTAAGGTATCACAAAGACTAACTTTATTTAGACATAAAAGCAAATATAAAGTCTAATTTATTGGATTTATGTTGTGTAAACACGTATTCTGGGTGGGTGATTGCTACTTAACCATCATTCATTCCTATTAGTTGTACAGGCATTCAAAAACTAATTATAATGTGAAGATTGTTGTTATTTGATAATGGAAATATTGCCCAAGAATGCTTTGTATAGTATTCTTTATCCCATGTAAACAATAATAGATATTGTAGACATGCCAGTAAAATATTCAGATGAACTTAGACTGCAGTACAGGTTAAAAGGTCAGCTCAGGAAAAGATAATCACTTTCAATTAAGGTTCAAACTACTATGAACTTCACTGAAATATATAGAAGGACATAGTGTCTTATTAAAAGATTAGTTTATATTACAAACTGACAAGAATGGCTTGTAAAATGTGATTCATACAATGAAATTGCACACTAAAGATAATTTATTCTCTCTCTGGTCTGCAATAATGAAAATAACCAAGCAACTACATGCTAGACTTAACAGGTTCATAAACATAGAGAATTAGGTCACCATTGTCATGCCCTGTTCAATTTTACTGTAGTTGTTCCCTTTATCTAGGACTACACTTAGGTAGAGGAGGAAATAGGACCAGCTGTTGAGTTTCAAAAATACTTTCTTATNTTGTACAGTTTAATCGTCTATTTAGAGTATACCTTTACAGAAATGAAACTTATAAGAATACTATTTCTAAAATTTTTATGTGAGAAACAAACTATTGATCACTGAGGGGGAGACTTATTTATAAAGGGTGATAATATTGTGAATCTGCAGAAAGGAGGCTGCATCAGAAAAACTAAATCACAGCAACAGAGATCAAAGTTGAGGGGAGTGGATGTGTTTTCAAGGGGAAAGATAATTTGAATGCACATGGTCATAAGAAAGGCCTGCTTAGCTCTCTATCCCTGAGGACTTGCAGTGAGAATACATTCTGACATGAATTGGTCTACATGATCAGGAGTGAACTGCTGGTGAACTAAGTACATCTTGGGAGGCACGAGAAGTTAAAGGTCCTCTTTCACATCATTAAGAGAAATCTCTTATCCCTTGACTTTTTAATTATTTCAAACCAGAACAAAAACATGTGCTTCCCTCCACTTGTCAAAAAGATCCCAATATCTAACTTGGGTGAGTACTGTGATAACATGAATTTGTGAATGCAATATCAAAAGACTAGCTTTTACTAATGTTGTTTGAAGGCTTATGATCAAACCAAGAACCTAGAAGAAGCGGAATCTAATGAGACAGAAATGATGAAAGAACCAGAGGAGAATTTCCATTAAAATATTAATGTTAGAATAGAGGCACTAAAGGACACACTCTTCCAACATATCCTGAAATATGAAAAAACATTTAAATAAAAATGTATTTTAAAATCAACAATATTATCACTATGTTGCACTAATGTGGAAGAAATATGAAAAAGTGAAAATCTTCAGTGCAGAGCTTCTCAATTGTTGGAACTTTGTCAGGTACTTGAACAGCTGTTAGGATGTAGAAGTGCTAAGACCTGGATTCTGCCCAGGCAATGGGTCAGCTATGAAGATGCCTGATGTAAAGTCTACTCCATTTGCTATTGATGCTAGGGAAAGGAAGTGACAGAGTTGGATGCCTTCGTTCAGAAGCTAATACTAAGTGTGTGCATGCATAAAATACTGAAACTCTATAGGAAAAATAAGAGAGAAGTGATGGAGAATAAAATGCCATCAAAAGAGATAGAAATGCCCCCAAAGTAGACTCTTCATTTGAAAAAAAACTCATTGAAATGCAGACAATACAAAGAATTCAACACAAACAGAGCGTAACTTCCTGTATCCAATATTTAAAATGTGCTTGGAAAAATCCTGAAAACAAATCAAATCTGAAGCAGAACAATAGAGGAGATGTAAGCAATGAACAAAAACTGAAAAGTTAGTATTAGGATTGCATTTCATAAAATACCTAATAATTATGTAAATTAGAATTTGTACTACAAATATAGGCAAACAAATGGAACACTAAGAAACAAAAACTTGATCCCCTAAAGATACTCAACTGGAAGGAGTGTGGAGAGAAAGAACAGTTCAATCAAAATGTTCTAAAAATTTTATTAATGGGGAAGAGTAAATAGAGAAGTTGGAGATTTGGGGGTTGTATTCAAAATAATTATTTAATTTAAATGTGAAACTGGTGAAGTAGGATAACGTAGAATGGGAAAATGTAACAATTTGTTTTTGCACCACCCCAGGTCTGTGCACCTGCCTTGTTTTCCTGCCAAGGCAGTCTCCACAACGACAGATCGGTGGAGTCATTTTTTGCAGCTGCTCTTCCATACTCATGAAGTAGGAGAGTGGGATCTGGTGCTTGAGAAAGAGAGGGAACTGCAGCAGTTACCACCTATGTTTGGTCACGTGGCTTGCTTACTCTTAGGCTGCCTGCCTCTTGCCCCACTTTGGAACCTGCACAGTGTCAAAAAAGGACAACTAAGTATTGCTGATGAGCTGACATGTCTTGGAGCAAACTGGGGCAGGAAAAGATAGGAAAGGGTATGTTCTCTCTTATCAAGAAACGGTGTGGCCAACTCCTTCCCTGCGTACTCTGTGTCTTTCCTTTTTCTTCTCATTCTGGAACCCCTGGAATTGCATTCATCAATAATGCTGATTTATAACACCAGCATTTGTCTCAACTGCTGTCTTTTAAGGAACCCCAATTAAATCAGATGATAAACATTGGTAACATTAAAAGAAGAGGAACTCCCAAATTAACAGGTCAGTGACAGGAAAAAAGTAAGGAGAATAAGGTATAATAAAAAAAATTAAAAAGATGTAGTTAAGGAATGATAGAAAAATGTAAAATAAATATTATTTTACTATCATTGATAATTACCAATTATCAATATTATCAATTAATGATGTTTTGAAAGATTTCAGTCTTCCTGTTAAAAGATTTAGGTTTTCAGACTATGAATTACACACATCTAGTTATTTCCTAGTAACAGTTATAAATCCTACTAACAAGGTGAAAATAAAGGGATAGGTGAGTGTTTCAGGCAATAGTCAATCTTAAAAGTAGGGATTACAATTCAAATGTAGGTAAAATTTATTTCAAAGTAGATGCATTATCTGGATTCGGTGGTGCACACCTCTAATCCCAGTGGCTCAGAAGGCTGAGGCAGGAGGAGAGCGAATTCAAAGCCAGCTGCAGCAACTTAGCAAGGCACTAAACAACTCAATGTGACCCTGTTTCTAAATAAAATATAGCTCAGTGGTAGATTACCCCTGCATTTAATCCCTTGTATAAAAAAAAAAAAACTTATTAATTGGAACAAGAGAAAATAAAATGTAGTAACCAAAAGACAAAGAAAATGTGCCATATTGACTACAATTTATGTTATAACTGTGAAATTCCCATTTAGAAATAGAAACCATTTTATAAGCCCATCATGAAAAAAACAGAAACAACAACAACAACAAACACTTACACCTTTGACTAGGCAGGATACTGTACCTGCATAAATTAGTAAACCAAACTGTTTTCAATCCCTCTTGTGCTGCCTCAGGTTAATTTAATTGAATGGTAGACTATTAATCAATAATATAAGTTGTCATCAATTGATATGATACAGTCAATTTTTTATCCAAATTTCAAGTCTTGGTTAAAGGATTCTTAAAAGTTAATATTGAAGATCTGTTTAAATTTGACTTTTTCTTTGGGGGGAAATAATGCATTTAAGAAAGAAGTAGAATGTCTGAAGTAGTGAATTTGTAATTGTTAATTGATACAAAAAGTCACTTGGCATATGCATATTTCTAAAGTTTATAAAAAACTATTTTCAAGGTGTATAATTTTTAGCCACTGAGAAATGATGCAACCTAATAATATACTGGACTCAAACATATATTAATATACTAGTCTAATTATAGTATCTGGATTTCATACCATAGTAACCAGTGATTGCTTGTATATTTCTAGAAAATAGAGATGATGAGGAGTCTGGTTCCTGCTTGAAAACCTATATGTATTTTTCAGGCCCAACAGTAGGCAATTACAAAGGTTGGCCCTTGACATAGTGTGTTAGTCAGCATTTTGTCTCTGTGACCAAAATACCTGACAAGAACAACTTATAGGAGAAAAAGTTTATTTGGTGCTCACAGTGTCAGTGTCAGAGGTCACAGTCCATGGTCACCAGAAACCATTACTCTGGGCCAGAGCAGCATATCATGGCAGAAGAGTGGAGAGGAGGAAAAACTGCTAAGCTTATGGCAGTTTGGAAGGAGACACAGGGAAGGAGAGAGGGAAAGGAGCCAAGGACAAGATAAATCTTTCCCATGCACACCCCCAGTGGACTACCTCTTCCAGAGAGGTGCCACCTCCCAATAGTCCATTCAGCTGTCAATAGATTCATCCACTATATGGATTAATCCACTAACGAGGTCAGAATCCTTATGATCCACTCATTTCCTAAAAGTCCTACTTCTGAATCTTGTTGCATCAGGAGTCACACTTTCAACAGATGAGCTTTGGGAGCACATTCCATATCCAAACTATCACGCATGAAAGAAGCTACCATTGGGCTATGCACAACAGTTCATGGATGCCTCTGAGGGGGTTTGCAGTCAAGGTCTGAGGCTCCCAAGTTCATCATCTCTTTGCATTTACATTCACACACATACCTCCTGTGTGTGGATGCTTTCATCCCAAGTTCTCATTATTTGTGGTCTTTCAATTTTTTCATAAAATGTATATTTTTAAATCAATTAAAAATGTTTTCAATTGACACACAACAAATGCACATATTGGTGAACTACAACGTGATCTTTTAATGCATATGTTCATAATGTAATGATCAATCAATGACCATCAATTTGCACCTTCATCATTTCTTTGTTGTGAGAACATTTGGAAATCTCTCTTCTAGCTGTTTAGAAATATATAATTTTGTTAACTATAGTTACACTACTGTGCAATATATAGTATAACTATAGTTACACTACTGTTCATCAAATATCCTTTCTTTTGTCAAACTAATACCTAGTACCTATTGATCACCACTTACCCATCCTTCCTTATCCTTCTTTCCCTTCCTCTGGGAGCCACCATTAACTTCTATGTTAATTTCTATGTTATCAAGTTATTTTGATTCCACATAGAGTAAGATTATGTGGTCCTTTTCTTTCTGTGCCTGTTTATTTCTTTTAACACAATAATCCCAATCCCCAGTTCCATCTTTTTTATTGTCACATGGCAGGATTTCATTTCGTTTTATGGCTAAATAGAATTCCTTGTGAATTTGCATCACATTTTCCTTTATTCCTTCATCAGTTGACTGTTTCATTTTTTATTATTACTGTGAATAGTGCTGCAATAAATTTGGGAGTGCAGTGTCTCTTTGATGTGCTGATATTATTTCCTTTGTATATATACCCAGGAGTGGAATAACTGGGTCATAGGGTAGTTCTATGTTTACTTTTATTCTTTTTAGGCCCCTCCATATTGTTTCCTGTAATAGGTTTACTAGTTTATATCCCCACAAGCAGTGTGTAAGAGTTCCCCTATTCATTATTTCTTGCCTTATTGATAGCCATTCCAACTGGAGTGACATAGCTAGGTGATTTTGATTTGCATTATCTTGATGGGCAGAGGTCATAAGGTGCCTCTGTAGAGGTCTGCTCATGGAAGGAGCAATGCAAGGAGGAAGGGAACACTTCACAACACTTCCCTTCTCTGACTCAGTACTACCCCTAGCTGTCACCTTCACTCCAGGCTCTTTATAAAGCTGCCCTTTTGTTCAGACCTTCCTAAGTAATGAGAAAACCTGCATGTCTGTGCAAACCAGAGCACCATTCTGTGGGATAAAATAGAATAGGGGAAGATGGTTATTTTTTCGTTTATATACACTTGCTGTCTCATTTTGACTTAATTGACTACTTTCATTCCTAACAGTCTTCTAGAACAGCTGAACTTGTGACAAAAGCAATAACTCCTTTAATATATATATATAATATCTATATCTATCTATCTATATATATATATGTGTGTGTGTGTGTGTGTGTGTGTTTACTTATAGATGAAACACAATACCTTTATTTTTATTTGTTTTTTTTTTTATGTGGTGCAGGGGATTGAACCCAGTGATTCACGCATGCTAGGCAAGCACTCTACCACTGAGCCACAGTCTCAGCCCAAAAGGGATAACTCTTAAACAAACAAAAATCTACAGATTTCAGAATACGTAGAATTCAGTTAACATCTTGACTTTCACTGAAAAGGAAGTGGTAACTAGGAGGGATATTTAAGTAAGATATTAATATATCATTCCCTGTTTTTATTTAGCCCAAGGGTCACATAAATATTTCCCAAAAGTAATGGCATCTTTTGTCTTCATCAATATTGAAAGCATTCTTCAGAGTGTAAGTTAAAGTCTCTTTATTACCCACATAATAAAGAGAAAAACTACACAGAGGGTAAAAAGGCAGTGGGCATAGGCTGTATGTTCTCCATTTCATGTCTGGAAAACTTCTTGATTGGGCATTTATATAAGCTAATTACCAGGAATATATGTCCAATATGTTACAAACAATTCCTTAAAGGAAACTTTAAAAGTCCTAAAATCTTTAAATGTGGATGATTATGTGACAATTCATATTCCCAAATCCTGACTTGTGAAACATGTATTTATTCTCTTTATTTTTCCACCTATACTGTTGTAAGATTGCAAATAGTAGGAATTTGTAATCAAATTTTGGTTAATAAGTCAAGTCACAAAGCAGCAAGGACTAAAAAGTGGAATAAAACATTTGCTTATTAGGGAAAGTATTTTAAAATTTAAGATTTGTATAGACTATAGCTTTTTAATTGATACACTTTAGGTGACATAAAAATAGACAGGTAAATAGATATTGGTGTACTTGTTTTCTAAAGGTAAACTAAATAAAATAACATCATAGAACTCTAATGAACTATAGAAATATAGTTAATATATATATATATATATATATATATATATATATATATATATATATATATATATATATATATATATA
>NW_026000023.1:341673-359084 GCF_001458135.2 Marmota marmota marmota
ATAACTATACTCATTTACAATCAGCAGTATATATGAACAATTTTCCAAATCATTCCATTCAGGAACAGATGTTACCAACTTACCACATACATAAAAGTATATTTGGAAATTTCTTTGTCAGAATTATTCCAAATTTAATAATTTTCTTCAGTGTATCACAGGTTTGGGATGAGGTGTTAGCGGGGCCATATGATCCCTCCCTGTATAGAGTTTACAGATAAATGGCAGAGAAACAATGAGCAGTATAATATACTAATGACAAGGAAAGAGCAATGCCATTAGAAAAGCATGGATGCGATACTATGGACTTGGGAGTAAAAAATATTTCCCCATGGAAGTGACATCTCAACTGAGACTGGAAGGATGAGTGAAAAATATAGAGATGAGTTGTGGAGACAAGCTCCTCAAGGAAAAGCTCAGGCACCTAAATAATCTAGTAAAATAAAGACAACTTCAAATATTAAAAAAAATGTTATCAGTGCAGAGTCTTAGAATTGCAAAGTGGGAAATATTAAGGGATGAGACTGGATAGAGGAAAGGAGTTAGATGAAAAGCATCATTAACCATGCTAATACATCTTCTGACAAGAGGTAAAGATGGCTTAAGAAATGTAGCAACATGATTCGATATTGTTTCAAAGTAATTACCCTATTAGACCCTGATGGTTGGCCTAGACATTTGACATCTATTTGATAATTCACACCCAATATTTAAATTCTATTAGGATTCTTATTAGGCTGCCTAGAATATTATTCTCTTTAGGTACAAGCCGTTAAAAATTTTGGTAATAAATCTGTCCTAGTTTTGATTGATCCTTTTAAAACATTCATAATATCACTTAATGTTTGACATCATTGCTATTTTATTTCCTTTATTTGTATAACTGGGTAATTAGAAAAAGGAAGTGGCAATGTTAATTGTCATAAAGATACTGATTAATTCAAACTCATGGAGTATATTCAATAAAGTTAATTCTTCTGTCAAAGGACCAGAAGAAATTCAGCGGGAAGACACATGAACTAGAGACCTTCTATTGTAATATAAGTTGAACATTAGCATATTAAAGTTTTATGAATATGTTCCAAAAGGAAATAGAATGAGTTGTGTTTTGTATTTGCCTCCAATGACTGTACTATCAAAGAAGATGATTTAGATCATACCCTAGGTAAATAAAAAAATTATTATATTTGTAAGTTGCCAAATCTTCCCTTGAACTTTTTATCCTTCTGCTTCAGCCTGATGATTCACTGAGATTACAAGGATGAATGTACCTCCTCATCCAGCATATGATTTCTTTTAAAATGTTATTAGTAATTATATGAATTTAATGGTTTTTATACCATACAAACTTAAGAATATTTTTGAATAAATTAATTGATATGCCATCGAGACATGGTTTTAAGATGATTATCATTTTGTTTGAAAATATTTTTCAAACTTAGTTATTTTATTGAGAAAGGTAAGCTCATATTGATGAAGGCTGGTCTCACTAGTAACAAATTATGAGGGAAAAAAACAGATGTTTATCTCTTTATCACTGCATTCAAAGTGATAAAGCCATAGCCATAATTTAACATGAAAACACAGTAAAAATCTACAGGCTCAATAATACTATGTGTATGCAAACATTAGAAATATCTATCATTTTCCTCCCTATTTTTTACACAAATCATAACACACACTGTTTTTCTCTACAATTATTTTTACCTAACCCTCTGATATCCTTCCATAACAATATATAAAAGGAGCTTCATTTTAACCCATTTGATACATGCATTGTTTTCCATGATGTGAGAGTGTCATAATTTCATTTCCCAACCTCCTATTGATAGTCTCAGTCTGTTCACAATTATTTACTAATAAAGTTCCACAATTGTCTATATTTTTCACAGCCATCGTACACATGCAAACACAAACACACTTTAGTCAAAGATATGTGCCACTAAATACTTGCAAATACTATCTAACTCCTGTTAAGTGTACTACTCAGTGAGTTTTATCTCTTTGCTATTGAAAAATGGTATTTCAGGGTAAATTTAATTTGCATTTCTCATGTTATGACTGACACAACCCTCAATTTTATATGTTGAGTCATTTGTTTTTCATTTCTGTGAATTGCCTCATAATCTTTACCTATTATTTATTAGTTACTGATCTTGTATTTACCAATGTATAAGAGCTTTTCATTTATTATAGATTTTAGCCTTTTGTTTTGGATAAGAATTTCAAATATTTTTTTCCTTCCTTTTGTCACTTGCTTCTATTTTTTCTTTTTTTTTTGGTATGGTGATGTGTGATCAGGCAACAATTCTATTTGTTTTGAATTTTGATATAATCATAGTTAGAAATTTTTAAAATACAATTATTCCAGGTGTCCTTTTTGTATAAATTGTAATTCAGCTCTAAAAATTTCAAAGCTAAATAAGACCTGAAAAACAGGAACAAACAAAGTATTATATGATAATAGCTCTGCCCCAGCTATGAAATCTGAAATAAACACCAATGTTGAACCAACTACACATTTAAAATAATACAATTATATACTTTATATAAAATTTTCACTTAGCTAATAAAATCCCCTGAAGTTGATTTTTTCTTATATAATTTCAATTTTCTCAAGCCTAATTATAGAAGTTTTCCTTAATGCCCTTGAGGGTGGAATACTATTTTTAACTTTCAATAAATGTATTGATTTAATTAATGCAATCTCTGCTAATAAATTTTCATTTTAAGGTATAGTATTTTCTGTTT
Organism: Marmota marmota marmota; assembly: GCF_001458135.2. Taxonomy (NCBI): domain Eukaryota; kingdom Metazoa; phylum Chordata; class Mammalia; order Rodentia; family Sciuridae; genus Marmota; species Marmota marmota. The sequence goes on from NW_026000023.1 coordinate 344,425, forward strand.
AACATTTCCAAAATACATAATTTAGCAATAAGATACCTAGGTTCTCTGAATCAAAGATCCATGCAGTACTAAAATTTATGGTGGCACTAGTACAATTGCTCTGAGAAAGAAATATGTGCCAAAAGGAAGTTGATAGCATTGAAAAGCATATCTCTGTTGATTTAGCATAAATGCCTCAATTTTTCAAATAATATGGTGCATTAGTGAAATTTCTCCAGAGAAACATAACCAATAGATTACATATAGATATAGAGATTTAGTACAGAAATTGGCTCATGCAGTTCTGGAGCTGCATGATCTGCCATCTCTTAAGCTAGAGAACTAGGGAAGCTGGCGGTATAATTTAGTTAGTGTCTGCAGGCTTGAAGGGGAACTGATGGTAGTTTCCAGGCCAATCTGAAGGCCTACTAATCAATAGGGCTGCTGGTATAAATTCTGGAGTTCAGGGAACTGGCAACCAGGAACTGTGATGTTTGTGGCTACAAGAAAGTAGATGTCCTAGCACAAGAAGATAGACAATGAACCCTCTATAGCCTGTTTATTCTGTTTAGGAAGGACCTCAACTAATTTGATGATGCCTGTGTTACACTGGTGAGGGTGGTCTTGGCTCAGTATTCTCAAAGAGATGCTAATCTTTTCAAGAAAAAACCTCACAGATACAACTAGGAATAATGTTTTATTAGATATCCGGTGTATAAGTCAGCTTTCCATTACTGTGAGAAATACTTGTGATAAACAATTTATAAGAAGAAAAGGTTTATTTTGGTTCAGTTTTAGAGGTTTCTATACAAATTTAGTTGGCTCTGTTACTTTTGGGCAAGTAGTAAGGCAGGCTTATCATGGTTGGAGTGCTTAGAAGAGGAAGCTGCTCACTTTATGGAAGCTGGACGAGTAAAAAGAGACACAGGAAGAGACCAGGGTATCAATATTCCCTTCCATGACATACCCCACTAACTTACTTCTACTAGGTCCCAAATATTAAAGTTTCCATCACTTTCCATTAATGCCAAGCCAAGGAACTATAACATATGGGCTTTTTGTGAATGGTCCATGTGCAAACTATAGCATCTGGGTATCATTTAATGTCATAAAATTGACAAAATTAATCATCTCATATGACAACTGTGCCATTTGTTTTTCTGGCACACATTGTGTTTTCTAAATCCTCTGAATTTGTCTATAAAGACATCTTAAAATGCTGCCTCTGTATCAGACTGAGATATATCATTTTATAGAAAACAGCTGCATTGCAAATAATCATTACAAAAAATAGTAACAAATTTAAAGATTTAAAGAGGTTGTCATAGGACTGGAGATAATAGCTCAGTGGTAGAGCCCTTAGCATGTACAAGGCTCTGAGTTCGATCCCTAGCTAGGTGCAAATAAATAAATAAGTAATTGTCATTTACTCAAGCAAATACTGGGTCGCAGTTTCTTTATTTTATCTCTACCCATACAACAATCTTAATGGTTATTCAAATAATAAAACGGATACAGAAATAGTAAATACCTTGCTTGATTTAATATTAGTCTATTATGAATATAGAATTCAAATCTATGCCATCCTGAACCTGGGAACATTTTATCACTTCACTCTGGTTTCTTCAGAATGTTTTTACTCACTGGGCTAAGATTCATGATGTGTGCTCACGTTCTAAGTTAAATTTCAAAAGAATATGATAGGATTCTCTGTGTCTATTTTTAAACAATTGAAGCTGAAGAAATAAATTATGTTTTTGTTTATAAAATAAAACACATAATCTACTCATGAAATAATGAAGTACATAATTTCCATAATGGATTATTTGTTTTTATTCAAATTTTGCATCAGAGGGGATTTGATATGAGAATCAACTCAGATGGTTTAAGTAAATGTACTTCAAAGATGGTGCTGGATGACACATCTGGATTAATATAATAAACAAGGGGAGATTGAGATATCCAAAGACAAGCAACAGAGGAAGATATTATACTGTCTCTTGAGGACCACAGAGTAGAGAAGAGGAAACGAAGAGAGGTAGAGCCAAGGATGGGGGAATGTTCAGCAAGAAGTAAACTCATGACATAACATGACTATAGCCAGAGAAATAGCTCTAAAGGAGTGAGAGAACTGAGAAGAAGTGTTACTTCTTTCACTGATTCTAATGGACCAAACTTAATTATAAACCACCTGGTTGAATTCCATATGAGACAGTCCATGGTCTCAGGCTCCTAATGTGTAGGGCACAGAAAATATGGGTAGAAAAGAGAGAGTATAGAATATGTAGAGGAGGAAGAGTCAGAGGTAGCATAACTGGCCCATACTTTAACAATGATGATAGAAATATCTAAGAATATTTTTGTTTGCATTAGTAGAAAAATTTCAGATACAATTATTTAAGTAACTATAGGAATTAAAGTATCTCAGCTATCTTTCAAAATATATTCTTCTGATTTCCTTTACTTATATTTTTCTAACTAATTATCTTCATGGTGAATTGATTCTGAAAAATGTGCATGAAATCAAACAATATGAAAATATAAGAAAAAGTAATTATGATATAAAATAAAATTAATGATAGCAAATTGATAAAAGAGTGAAAAACTAGTAATTTAAATGTGCAACTAAATAAAAGCTTAACATTTAGAACAGATTGTATGCAATATAAATATAATTAAATTCAAAATCTTAAACCTAAATATTTTGCACACAAAATTTGTAAAAATAATTTTTGATCTTCAGAGCTGATCAAATAATCTTCATTCTCTTTCTTTTTTTTTTCTATTTCACACAGTGTGAATCTTGTAAAATCTCATTGACCTAGGTGACAATACATTTCTTGTACAAATTTGATGTCTTCTGAGAAAGGAGAAACAAAAGGGAAGCACAGGGTGCCTGAGATGCAGGCTCATGACAGCTGTTTTTACTAAGAAGCAAATTGAAGCCTGAGCAAGTTATGTAAGTTGCCCCCAAATGTCAGGTTTAAAAAGAGAATGTAGATCTTTATATGGTTCCTCTGTTTCTTTTTCCTAAGTTCCAGAGATTTTTCATATGTCAGAGTATTTTCTAACATTGGCTCCGTATAAAGAGCTCTAAATAAGGGTTTCTAACCTTAAACAGGGCTCAGAATCATTTCAGATTTGCATACTATGTAAAGTTTCTTAGGAAAGGGGCTCCCAATACTTGTGAGAAAATTTTAAGAGGAGATGCTACAGCAGATTTACTCCATAGTAAAGTGTTTAATCTTATCCTGAGGACAATGGGTCATCTTTGGCAGGTTCTAATATGATAATCATATCACCCATTTTGCATCTTAGAGCACTCATTTTTGGTGTCCTAAGAAAAATCACTTTGAGGGGACAAGGCTGGAAATAGGAGTTCAAACAGGAGAAGATGAGTGCTTAATAGGAAAGATCAGAAATCATAATTGAGAATATATGGCTTATTAGTTGACTGAATGAAAGAACTACAAGTAAATGGACAAAACCTAATTCCCATGTTTTAGATTATAAAACTATGTGAATAGTGTTTGCCATTCACTGAAATCGGAAATGAACTGGTGTAGGTATGAGCCAATGATTAATACAAAAACAAAAACAAAAAAGCAAACAAACAAAAAACTCCATTCTAAATAACTCACTGTAAAGTTACTATAGACATAGAATTTGTTATACAGTATAAAATTTCCAATCTTTCACAGAACTCTGAAGATTTTGAACTCATAGGTGCTTTTAGAAGATCCTTGAATGAATAGATGGCAAATAGTATGTAATGTATGCACATTTCTAGGAAAAAGCTGGAAATTTTAATCAGATTATGAAAAAAATATTTAAACCATTTGTGCTTTCTGATGCCCTGCAAAGGAGTGAAATCACTACACTCTGTGGAAATTTGATAGTTGAAGAGGAGTTGTTACATCATATTTTGGACTAAATATTTTTTTCCATATTAAACAACATTTGATGAAGCCACTGAATTTTTGAGCTATAACAAGTTTACTAAGAAGGACTATGCTAAATATGTTTTTATTCTGTCCTGATTTAAATATTTTTTTAAAAAATCTATGTTTAGAAATTGCCAAAGGCAGTGTTAGAAAGTGTCCTTACTTAACATAGTTCATACGCCTTCTGAACATAGTCACTCTTGACTGGAGAAAAAGCAACAACAACAAAAAACAACTCCTTTGTAATGATATGGAAAATCTTTTTAAGAGTATGTTTTTAAATATTATAAGTGTACTTTTCTAAAAGAAGACCACCAATACGATGATGTATTTCTTGTGTAAGACTGAGTACAACAGAGAAGTATCTGTAGGACAAAAGGTCTAAATTATTTATATAGGAATCACACATTTATTTTATTTGGACCTCTCTCAATTAACCTTAGTATGGAAACAAATCTTTATGATCTTATTCCCTATGATACTAAATTAAGGAAATAGAAGGGAAAATTTTATAATTTGTGTACATATTGTTGCTCAAGTAAAACACTGAATTCAATTATAATCCCTAACATCAAAGTCAAACACACACACACACACACATTTAATTCTGTATTTAGTTTGAATTTATTTTTAGTGTGTTAAGTAATGATGCTTTGGAAATGGAATTTCCAAATTTAAGTGTTAATGGTAATTAGGATTATAGGAAGTCATGAAGGTGGGGTACTCATGATGCCATTGGTAGCTTTCTAAAAGGAAAAGAAACAAGAAGCACAGTCTTGACCTCTGCCTCAACAGATGCCCATCACCTGTGGTGCCACAATCTTGGACTTTCTAGCCTCTGGAACAGTGATCCAATAAACTTCTTTATTAATAATAAAAAAGAAATATGATATTAAAGAATTACAGATTAAGTTAAATATTTCAAAAAAATTGATAAAGAAGATTATTTCCAACATACTGTGAGGGGGCAAATTAAAAGAATAAGGATGATTGAGATAGCATTTTATCTCGTTCTAGACTTTAGTCTTTATCACTCTCAATAAAATACTAGTGAAGGCACAAAACATGAAAACAACTAATGTTACAGTTCACAATGAAACATTAGTCAGAGTTCAGGAATAATTCTCCCTTCTAGAAGATCTACAGAGCTACAATAACTGGATGCATTAGCACGGTGTCTGCTGCTGTGTAAGAGTAAACTGTTTTCCTTTATGAAAAAGTGATACCTCGTTCCTTCCCAGTTACCCACATCCTTCCTTTTAGAAGCATGGAAAGCTGTGCAAAATACTGAAATGTTGGCCTTGTAGAGTGGGAGTTCTTTGTAGTACTGCCCTTACTGCTTCTCTTTGTTGATTGTTTTGTAGAAATTAAATATGCATTTTTTGAGATTATTCCATGTGTTCCACAATGTATTCATTACTGTCAATGCTAATCATCATAGTGTTGTTTTCATAGAATTTATAGTGTAATAGATGATAAAGACAAGCAAACATGGATTTATAAAGTTATTCTGAGTATTAAGATAGTAAAGTTGACAAGGATTCTTAATTTATCATCCAAGAAGCATCTCACACCATCTCTGAAGCATCTCAGAGAAACCTACATCTAAATGGGCTTTATGATATAAATTTGAGGGATCATTAGATGGATTTATGCAAGAAAAAATATAATCAAATGTACACTTTAGAATGATCAGAAGTCTGACCAGTTCTTACTTCTATTTAAAATATATTCAGAGTTTTTAATTCCCAATATTGCAACATAGAAAGCAATTGAAAACAAAACCAAAAAAAAAGGTGGTAATTTTTAGCTTCCCAGTGTGTGAAGTCAATGTTATGAAGAATTTCGGTTTTATCTATTAATATTACAACATTCCCACCTACTCAGAATTTCAGTTAGAATTACATATAGTGTAATCTCTAGGATATTCCCATGTGATCTTGTTTGTCTAGAATGTCTGGTGGCTCTCAAAATTGTCTTTTAAACCCAAAATATGAGATCACCCTTATAAAAACCCTAAAAAAATGTAGATATAGGTAAATATGTGCTCCATTCTGGGTAAAGTCAGAAATCTTAAACTCCATCAAACATTTTAACCTGAAAGATTTTACTCTAAAACTGTCTTCAGATATCTCAGCAATTTCAGGTAGTAACTAAATCCTTAGACTGAGTCATTAAAAAAAGAGATCGAAACCATTACAGTTCTGTCACTTGGAGACGGCTCCCCATGAAGACGAATAGCAGGTTTTTGAGGAGTGGTTGCTAAGTGGTGCTAGTGCCTCTGAGGCCTGTAATGGTACTGAGTACTACAAATGTTGAGGAGAATTGAAAGTCAGATTTGATTGCCGGAGCTTCTGCAACCAATTTTTTAACCAAATGTTAAACAACAGGCCTTCAGCCCTGTGGTCTCCATCTAGCTGCCTCAGTTGGTGGAGCCTAAGGGATAATGCAGGTGGGCAAGCAGAACGTGGCTTGTATGCAGAGTGCCAAAACTGGACACTGACTGGCACACAGAGGAATGCTCAAATGGAGACATAGGTATTGTTTTTGACTTGATTTTAAAACTTGGGCCTATGAAGTTGAGAATATCAGAATAGCAGAACCATTAACTATATTTTAGTCTCAAAATCTATCTTAAAATGCATTTAAAAGTATTGGATTAGATCCTACAATGCAAGCAAATACTTTTTATTTGAATCTTTGAATTTACTTGACCTCTTTTTCCATACATGAAATATTTTAGTTAAGTGTAATAGACCAATATAAGCACTCTGTTTTGCAAAGCAAACATTTGCCTTGCTCTTTTTATTGCAAACACATACACATACATACAGATGTGCCCTGAGGTCCAACATTAGTAAAGCTGATTGAATTTCATCTTATTTGCAAGCATGGCTATGCTTCTTACTTGGCATGTCCTTCAGGCCTCATCAGAGCACAAAGTTTCAAGTGACTTCAAAGGGTTTTCTGTACTCAGATCAGCTCTATGGGGCATGGACAAAGATGAGAAATGAACTGACACCTGAGGTGCAATGGAAGGTAAAAATCATTGCATCACCACAGCTCCTGGGTTATGCAGCAGGCTAAATTACTGCACCTGGATATATGAATCTCGTGGGTTCAGGAAGGAAAAGATGGTAAGCATTTAAGGTAGAAAATAAATCTGAGTTCCGTCACTGGATTCAGAGAGAGTTTTCCTCACCAGGAGACATAGGTATCATTTCATTATTATTGCAGAAATCCATCAACTTTCTTGTTTAGGAAAGATAACAAATAAATGAAAGATCAAGCAAAATACTGCATCTAGCCTACAGTAGGCATTCCATGTATAGTATTGTGGTAAAAACTGGCCCTTTAAAGTCCTATATGTTTTTTAAAACCTAATATTTACAGAGATAAGAGTTCTAGAGATACTGAGAAAATTAAAGACATACCCAGAAACATGTAGAATGTATTGTACATCCAATTGAACAAACTTTTCTCTTTTCTGAAAGATGGGTCTTGGGAAAACGAACAAAGAATAGGTATAGACCAAAGATTAGATTCAGACACTATGTCGTCTTTCACAAATTGTTGCAATAACATGTTATAAATACGAAAATATAAAAAATAAAATATAAAATGTAGTATTCATATATATGCAAATATAAAAGAAAACACAATATGACAAAATAAAGTGGTTTATATTTTTAGGTAAACTGTATGTGCTATTGATAAAAAATTATAGTGACATATTTTAAAAAAATTAATTCATGAATAATTTGAGTTTGATCAATCTGAAATTTATTCCGGAGAATTAATATTTTATCCTTTCCAAATTCAAATGTTTATGTTTATAGATTCTTCAGCTTTTCCTTTATTTTCATTAGGCGTCTTCCCTCACCAATATCAGTTTAAAGGTTCTTAGAGTTCATATAAACAGACTTGTACTTGATTGATAATGGCAACAAAGCTGTAATCATCAGTGTTTTGGAAAGCTATTATTAAGCGAGAACAAATTTCTCTTCAGCTTTTTCACTGAATGAGGGGATATTGGTTCAACATGACCACTTAAGAATAACTTGTACCTCATTCTTTACACTCATTTACAAAGCTTCTTACTGGAATATCATTTATTTTGGAAGATGCTATTGTAGATTGGTGATACAGATTGAGTAGAGGCTGTGCGTAGTTGTGCACTCCTCTAATCCCAGCAACTCAGGAGACTGAGGCAGGAGCATCAAAAGTTAGAGACAAGCCTCAGCAACTTAGCAAGGCCCTTAGCAACTTAGCCAGATCCATATCAAAATAAAAAATATAAAGGGTCAGTGTTAAGACACCCCTGGGTTCAATGCCCAGTATAAAAAAAAAATGAGTAGGAAATATATTAGACTCAAGAAATATATGTAATTACTACATTTTAAGTCATTTCTAAAGTGATCATTTAAAAAACAAAATTACCTGGACATATTGCCTGAAAACCAGCCATGCTCTACAAATCTTTCACTATCAAAATATTTTCTCTGTAATTTTTTTAGCAATCACTCTCTAGTTTATGTATCCCATGCTTTTCTTCTATTTCTGTTATCAGTTTCCAATTTAACTAATAATAGAAAATATTACCAGAAGCTAGGAATAAAAGTATGTGACTGTAAGAAGAGAATTCCTATAATTGGCTATTCTGCCTCCAAATGTTAAATTTTCTTCATTTTTGGGAAAGGGACTGTCATTACTGTTTGAAATTTACAGTATTGTATATTTCTGATAATTTTTTGCAGCTCAACTGGGTCTCTATTGCAGCCACTGCTGCTACCATGTTCTATACCCTTTCTTTCCTGAAATATCTTTCCCAATTTTATAGCCAGTCCTTGGGAAACAGCATCTGATTTTCACAACTCATCACTTGACTCCAAACTCCACACCTCCAGTTCTAACCTCCCTTCTCTATGCTCCATGAGTTTTGATTGATTAACCTACTTTCCTATAAATTTAACCTATGAATGCTAAAGTCCACCAATGTGATCCAAGTGAGGACAGAATGACTTGATAAAAGAAGGACTAATTTAACTTGAAAACATTACTTCCCAATCTAGTTTCTAAGAATTTATTTTTCACATACTAGTAAATATAAATAGTTGAATGAACAAAGAAGTAAAGAAAGGATGATTTTTTAAAAAAAGAAAGAAGAACAAAAAATAAGAATGCACAAAGGAAGAGAGGGAGGAAGAAAGGAAGGAACAAGGGAAGTTTTTCTCACAAGAGGGTTCATGATGAGATCATGGCATCAGGAACCTCAGTGACAGCAACCTCAGAAACAAGAATCAGAGCCATTCCCATTGATATCCATTTTTCAAATCGTATGTTATATCAGTCCTTACACAGTCACAGACAGCATCAGTGATGCCATTCAAGAGCGTTAGTGATATCATCAAAATATTTTCAGAATTTATTAGCAAAAAGCAACTCCTTTGGCAGATACTGGTGAAATTCCAGTGATTCACTTCAGAGGAATTATTAATCATAAATGGTGGAAAAACTAAAGAAAATGACAGATTTCATAAGACTTGTATATAGGACTAGATTTTGAAGCATAAGTAAAAAGACTCTCTAGGAATTTCCAAGCCAAGAGGAAAATTTACATGGTCTGAGTTCCACAAAAATGGAATTTAAACAATATTATATATTAACATTTATCATGGTTCTATATTTACTTCTTATACATAAGATGCACAATAAGTGACATTCTGACACTTATATAGCCTACTATTCTTGATTTTCTTGCTGTGATGGTAACTGGATGCTCAGCCAGATTTAATGAATTACTCCAGGAAGATGTAAATTAGTGCTAATTTATTCACCTGAATACCTCACAGTAAGCAATTTTTGCTTTATACTGTAATGGTTATATTAGCCATGTCTTCATAGACTTAATCTAAAATTAAATCTAAATTTATTTTCACTAACACAAGTCTTTTTCCTTCATTTCCCCTAGTTTATATGGCACTAAAATCATTTTAGTAGTACAGGTTAAAAAAAATTAGTCATCTAACTCCATTTCACTGTAAATCTACATAACACATCTACAAAGTTTGATAAATTAAATTACCCTCAATCACTAACATATAAATCTCTTTTTAAATCTTACAACTAGAAAATAAATTAAGGGAATAAATGTTTTAATCTTTCTGACCACAATAATCACTTCTTAAAATTCACTGCCTCCATTTTCCCCTTTCTCAATTACTTCTTCAGATTAGTGCTAGATTGATTAACTTTCTTCTTTTTCTTTCTTTCTTTCTTCCTTTTATTTTGTTTGTGGGGAGGAACTGGGAATTGAATCCAGGGGCACTTAACTGCTGAGCTACTTTTTTAGCGCCTTTTAGAATTTTGTTTAGAAACAGAATCTGAGTCCTTGACTCTAAGTTGCTGAGGCTGGCTTTGAACTAGGGATCCTTCTGGCTCAGCTTCCCAAACCTCTGGGATTATAGGCGTGTGCAGCCAGGCTCAACTGCTAGACTAATTTTCCCAAAACTAGTATTATTTTGACATATAACAGAAGAAAAATATTTCAATTCTCTACTCAAAAACCTGTAATAACTTCCCATATCATCTATCATTAAATTTAAACTCCTGATTCATGTAATTTCAAAATTATCTGGTCCTAGGACATCTTTTTTCCTGAATTTAGTCCATTAATTAATTGGAAATCTTTTGGTGATTTAGTACATATAGTAAACATAAACACTAAGTTGGTTATTTCTGAATTCCCAATGTGAATATAAACTTTATAAGAACAAGAATAATGTCTAATATATTAGTTTCATATTTCACAAAACCTTTCATAATAATTTCAAATGCATAGTTTTTAAATACCAGCATTTATAAATAAACCTTGGAAAAATAACATCATTTTCTGAATATTGCTAAAATCAATTTCATATCAATTAAAATAGTTTGAAATCAAGTTCAAATTTTCATTCAGAGGCAAATAATTTGTTTAGCCCAAGAAGTAGTAATGTCATCACATTGTAAAGTTTCTTTCTTTTTAAAAAGTATTTTTAGTTGTAGACGAACACAATAGCTTTATTTTATTTATTTTTATGTGGTGCTAAGGATCGAACCCAGTGCCTCACACATGCTAGGCAAGTGCTTTGCCACTGAGCCACTACCCTTCCCCTGAAAGTTCCTTTCTATAAATTAAAAAATCAGCTTCCCACATTTTCAGAAAGAAAAATGCTTTTCAGACATCTTTGCATGACTCTATTCACTGTGGTTTAATAGGAAAATTGATTTGTAAGTTTCATAATAGTTGTGGATGCTCGAACACATAAGCTACAATCTCTTCGATAATTATCTACTACATTGGAATTGCATTTGTCCAGCTCCCTTACAAAATTGCTTCCTTTTAGAATGTAATTAAAATCAAATGACTTTAGTGTTGTTTTGACTATTTATAATAAATCAGCTTCATCTACTTTTCAAAATACGTGTTTTTTTTTTTTTCCTAATGAAAAGCAACTACTGCTCACTTAAGAATAACCTTGTGTTTCAACTCTCAAGGTCAAACTACATTCACTACTTTTGCTGTATGTTCTCAGATTTATAGTTTTATTTGGTACTATGTAGAGAAATAAGTTGATTCATTCCATAGGTTTTATGCCATATTAAAATCCTTGCTGTATGGTTTGGAAATAATGCATCTCCCAAAAGCTCCTGTGTTGATGGAGTGTTCAGAGATGAAGTGATTGAATTGTGAAAACTGTAACCTAGTCAGTCCATCCCAGTTTAAATGGACTGGGTGGTAACTATACACAGGTGGGGCTTGGTTGGGGGAGGTGGTCACTGGGGTGTGTCCTGTAAGAGAGCACATTTCCTTGGTCCTTCCCCTGACCCCCTTTCCTGACCATTCCATGAGTTGAGCAGCTTTCCCTGTCTAGACCATTCTCTCCTGAGGTGAGAGAATGAAGCCTCACCTTAGGCCGAATAGAGTAAGTCGTCGGACTAATCCGCTGAAGAAGAGCCCTACATAAACTTCCTATTTTAAGTTGTTCTTGTTAGATATTTTGGTCATAGCAATATAAAAGCTGAATAAAGCACTTGTTTTTTGGGAGGTGTACTGGGATTGAACTCAGAGGCACTCAACCACTAAGCCACATCCCCAGCCCTATTTATATTTTTATTTACCCACAGGGTCTCACTGAGTTGCTTAGCTCCTGGCTTTTGCTGAGGTTAGCTTTAAACTTGGGATCCTCTGCCTTTAGTCTCCTGAGCCACTGGGATTACAGGCGTGCACCACCATGCCTGGCAACATGTGTTTTTAATCCATTGAGATGTGATTGTTTTTCTTCCCCACCACACACTCAACTAAATGCTGCTTTGTTGGTACTTAATACTTAACTCGTGAGAGGTTAAGTTCATTATTTTTAACCATATATTCTTGTTTGTCAAATAATCCAAGGTTCTCAATCCTACATTTCTTCTTTCTTCTTTAGATAATTTATTGGGTGATTGTCTTCTTTGAAGATATTAAAAAAGAATGATAAACTTTAAAAACCTATAAAAATTGGTAGCATATAGTGAGTATATAGACATAAGAAAGTCCCAACTCCTTCTTTTGGATATTAGTGCTCATATTTGGTGACTAAATGGCCATAAAATATAAGAATCTGTTTTCTTAAATAGAAGTCTGGAAGATAAGATCTCCACTTCTACCAAGTGGTGAGTAGAAGTGAGCAGTTGAATCTTTTTCTTCATTGTCTCTTTTGTATAATTAAGTTGTTGAAGTGTATCTTGGAAGTTCTTTTAACCTTGAAACTGGTCACAATTAATTCAGTGATTGGTGGGAAGACTTTCTTTCTTATGGCTGAGCAATCATGGATGACCAATATTGGAACTACCACAAGAAACACTGCTCACAAATGTAGACTTGTCTCAGGCACTTATTTGCCACCTTGCATATAAATTTATATTGCTAAATTGAAAGACTGACAAATTTTAATCATACCACTATGGAGCATAATTATCACATTCATTTTATAAATATGTATTCTTATAATTAGCATTTCTCCTCAAAAGAATTTAAATTTTCCTGAGTTCAGTGTCTTTTTTACTACCGTGGAATAGGAGATTCATTTCATTTTCTGAAAGTGGAATGAATTTAGAAAGGGGGAAAGAAACTATTCTTTTGGCAAGATCCCCAGGGGTAGGATGCCAGCTTCATTTTTCTTTTTTGTTCACTGTTAATTTGGTTCAGCTTTGTTTGCTGTGAGTGCAGTGTTGTTTGAAATCCAGAAAACAAGAAAAGAAATTGCATCCTAGTATATCAACATATTTGACACTTGGGGTATATGATTCTTAAGATTTTAATAATCTAGTTGTTTATTTCTACTTATGAAATATCATTGGAAAATATCATTTTAATATGAATATTTTTAAATATCACTTTATTATAAATAATATTGAACATACCTCCATGAAATCTACATAATGCCAAGTGTTATCCCTAACAAACCAGGCAGTTGACTCAGAAATTCACAGGTACAATTTTTTTGTCTTCTCATGTGGAATTTTGAAAAACAGAAAATATAACAAAATCTCTGCTTAAGCTTAAGTAAGAGAAATGATTCTATTTTTGTAATTTTCTATTGAAGTTGAAATGCATAAACACATAATTATTCTGGTAGGAATTCTACAATAGACATTATGGAGTAAGCATAAAAGGAGATACTATTAATAAAATTATGTTCTACATATAACTCTTTGGTGATGTATAAAAAAATATAGTGGTGTTACCATTAATAATCTATTTGGTTTTGTACCACATAAAAATAAGAGTCTAATTTGGGGTTTTATTTCAGCTTCATGAAATTTCCTTCTAAGTTGGATTATTATTTTTTATTTATATGACAGCAGAATACATTGAAATTCTTATTACATATATAGAGCACAATTTTTCATATCTCTGGTAGTATACACAGTATATCCACACCAATTCATGTCTTCATACCTGTACTTTGGATAATAATGATCATCACATTCCACCATCATTAGTAACCCCATGCCCCCTCCCTTCCCCTCCAACTCCTCTGCCCTATCTAGAGTTCCTCTATTCCTCCCATGCTCCTGCTTCCTATCCCACTATGAATCAGCCTCCTTATATCAAAGAAAACATTCAGCATTTAGTTTTTTGGGATTGGCTAATTTAACTCAGCATTATCTTCTCTAACTCCATCCATTTACCTGCAAATGCCATGATTTTATTCCCTTTTATTGCTGAGTAATATTCCATTGTGTATATATGCCACATTTTTTAATCCATTCATCTACTGAAGGGTACCTAGGTTGGTTCCACAGTTTAGCTATTATTAATTGTGCTGCTGTACACATTGATGTGTTCCTGTAGTATTCTGTTTTTAAGTCCTTTGGGAATAGAGAGCCTACATCTTGGGAGCAAATCTTTACCCCTCACACATCAGATAGAGCATTAATCTCTAGGGTATATAAAGAACTCAAAAAGCTAAGCACCAAAAAAATAAAAATAAAAATAAAAAATAACCCAATCAATAAATGGGCCAAGGACCTGAAAGACACTTCGCAGAAGATGATGAATAATTAATCAAAAATACATGAAAAAATGTTCATCATCACTAGCAATTAGATAAATACAAATCAAAACCACTATAAGATTTCATCTCACTTCAGTCATAATGGCAGCTATTATGCATACAAATAACAATAAGTGTTGGCGAGGATGTGGGG
>NW_026000023.1:359651-382114 GCF_001458135.2 Marmota marmota marmota
GGGGGTGGTGGAGAAGGTACACTCATATACTACTGCAAATTGGTGCAGCCAATATGGAAAGCAGTATGGAGATTTCTTGGAAAATTGGGAATGGAACAACCATTTGACCCAACTATCCCTCTACTCAGTCTATACCCAAAGGATCATTTTTTTTTTTAAAGTTTTTAAGAAAACAAATGGACACTGTTGAAAAAATAGTGTCACTTTATTTATTTATTTTTTTATTTAGGTTAACTTATGAGCAAGGAAAAGATGGCAGCTTGAGTAATCACCATTCCACTATTGTTATCCTAACTGCCACCCTCTTCTTTAATCTCCATGCCACACAGCTGTGGACAGTCTGACAGCAATGCCTCAGGCTTCAGTGAATCAGGTAGGAGGGATCTGGTCCAATCATTTTCTCACTGGTCTTGATATCACTTTGGACGTAATGGAAGAATGTTTACGATACTCATATAAAGACATCAGATTTAATAAAGAAGCAGGCCTGAAGATCTCAGTTCCCTGGAGGGCAGAGGCTGGCTCTGTCTTCCTGGGAGCTCCTTGGAGGACTTGCTGGCCACTCTGCTTTAGTGGAGGTTGGGGACGCAATTCTTGACTGTTGAATTCCTCCTACCATATCCCCCACCTCCAAGTCTGGAGCAGACAACCTGACTGTGGCCTTTTTAGGTGATAAATACCTTGTTTTATACCTGTTTCCAGATTACTACCATATCACTCCATTATTTGTACTGAGACTTAGTGAAAAGGTAGTGGACTACTTGCGTATCTGAGGGATCCCAGCAGATAGAGCAAAGGGAGGAGAAGAGACAGAAAAGGCAGTTTCTAATGAAACACAGCTATTCTCAGGGAGAAGATATTTTAAATAAAAACAACAGCTTTAATTCAACAAGAGTTCAATTAAAACAGAAGAAGATTTTAAGTCTGTGAATTGATGACATTGATCATATTTGAAAAGTTCACAACCGATATTTCTTCAGTTACTATCTTCCCTAATACTTCTGTCCTTCTTTACTGCAAATTCAGCTACATGAATAATGGACCACTAACACTGTCTCCTCCTTCCCCCCACCTCATATATGTTTCTCTTCTGTCTCTACATGGCCTGTCTTCTCCTCTGTTTTCTTTTCTGTTTTGATCAATTCATTCAATGTTTAATTTCAGTTTGCTTTATTTCTCAGCTTTAGGATTTCCCAAATAATTTCCATCTCTTCCTACCTCTCTTTCCTGTTAGAGTCTGTAAACAAGTCTGGATGGTGCCTGGCAAAATGCCAGAGGGAGTGGTTTGAGAAGTAACAAAAGCGAGCCATTAAGTGTGGAGATTCCTTATTGGTTGACTGATGTATCTAGTTTATGCTAATTAGATAAGCTGTGTGGAATGTATAAATACTGCTCCTGTCCTACAATAAACGGCTCCTACTCCTGCTGTATCAACGTACACAAGTTGTTCGTCACCCCCCGGTTATTTTGCTGCAGCCGGACTGCGGCACTTTCCTTTCTTTCTTTTCTGCTGATGTTTGAACCCAGTGTTTCCAGCATACTGTCCATACCTCAATGGTTGTGCTATACCCCCAAACCAGATTTTCTACTCTTGAAAATTCTAAGTTTTTTTTTTTTTTTTTTTAACTAGGATTACTTTTATTTGCATTCAGCACAGATGTTGCTTCATTTATACTCCTAAAGATAAGTCATGGCCGCATCAAATCCCAAATGCACAAAATTAAAAGTAAAAGGAAATATGTGAATGGTCTTTCTTCTTTAATCCATTCTTAGGAACCTAAATAAATAAATAAATAAATAAATAAAAGAACAAAGAACCTTGTTGTGTGTGTGTGTGTATGAGTGTGTGTGTGTTTGTGTTTATGCTGGAATATATTTTAGTGGGCCATATCAAATAATTATATTTTTTGCTGGTTTTATATTTATTAATTCTTTAAAAATGCAGAAGTGATACACATTCATTGCAAGGAACATAAACAGAAGTGTATTTTGAAAATGGCAAAAGATTATCTTCTTCCAATTTTCCTTCAGTAAAATATCACATACTTCTAAGCTGTTTTAAATGTATATTCAAACTTATGTTGACTTTGATGCTTATTTTTAATATATTTCATTTGTTCTAATTAGTTACACATGACAGTTTATAACTAATTAGAGCAAATTCTAGTTTTATGGCATAGATCTTATTTTCCCTCTTAAATATTCTAATTATGGTAATTTAAAAATTCTTGTCTAAACTCTAATATCCCTATCATCTTCAATTTCTGTCATTTTTATCACATCTTCTGGAGTTCTTGGAAACTTAATGCTAGCATTGTGTTGGAAAAGTTGTGGAAGCTTCATATGATACTATATTCCTTGGTAGTCTATTAACTGTGATTCTAAAATGCACTTAGAAGTAGAAAGATTTTTAGACCCAGTAGAGGTAGGATAATTCAGTGGTTGTGAAAGTTTTCAATTTTCTGTTGGACTTTATTAAGGTAGTTCTAGTTTATGTCTCTTTTCTTAGCATAACTGTTGCAGAAATCTCTTCTCTTTTTCCCCTTTCTTTGTTATGGAGGGGGTTACCTGAAATTGAACTCAGGGGCACTTGATCACTGAGCCATATCCTAGCCATATTTTATATTTTATTTAGAGACGGCATCTCTCTGAGTTGCTTAGGGCCTTGCTGTTGCTGAGGCTGTCTTTGAACTTCCGATCCTCCTGCCTCAGCCTCTGGAGCAAGCACCATCATACCAGCCTGTGGAACTCTTTTCTACAATAAAATATTTGGTTGAGACAAGGAGTCAGCAACATTTCCCGTAGAGTAAATGTTTTAGTCTCTGTAAGTTATTTGGTCTTGGTTATAATAATTCAGTTTTGTTGCTGAGGCACAAAATCATCCATAGACAACATCCACGAATGACTGAGTATTTGTTCTAAATAAACATTATTTACAAAACAGAAGCTGAGTTAAATTTAACCTGGGAGTCACAGAGTGCCAATATCTAATTTACATAATAGACATTTGATCCCATGATTTCTTAGCCTCTGTACCATGATGGTAAGACATGGCTAATGCATCAAGGAAAGAAGCAACACAGAATAGCAGTCTCATTTTTCTGCAGTTTCATTTTCCAGGCTCTCTGTTTCTTCTAGTGTTAGGTTATATTGTAACCTTGAATTGCAAGTATTTGTCCACCCAGCCCCATGAGAACATCATAAAATTTGAACCACAAAGTCTGCTTGTTTACAAAGTTTCCTGCTCTTGTTAATCAACAAAACCTGGAAGGAAAAGTGGCAGGTCATGTCAACACTACTGTCTTCTCTCTTTGATGTTGAACCTGTAAAATTTGGGTTTTCTAAACCATACTATGTCACTTTAAATAACTATTTTTGATATTTCTTATAGCTTTTCTATTTATGTTTGAGAGCTAAATTGATTTAATGTGTGATAATTTATCATTATGGAAAGCAGAAGCCCCCAAAGGGAAATATTTTTAAAAATGGTTTGTAGACAGCTTAACTAAATCATGAAATTGTAGTAGAGTAAAATGTAGTAAAAATGAATTACATAAAAGCAAATAGTGAAGAAGGAAATTGAACTACAATGAAGAATACATAGTATTACACTTCAAAACAAAGTGGGGGGAGTATTTAATCTTAATAACGTAAAATAAAGTTTAAATACTCGAATAATATGCTTTCATGGGAATATTAATAAAATGCATCGTCTCTTCTATCTAAATTGCAATAAAATCACATATAAATTCTATTGTAATCACAATATATTTTTTTTTAGTAAATCAATGTGGTCTTGAATTTTATTTGAAACACAAATACTATTAGTATAGTCAAGAAAATTAAAACAAATAAAAATATTTTTAGAAGACAACTCATACTAAAATCATACATATAAGTATCACAATCTTCACTAAATCACTGCTATAAGAATAGTAGAAAAATTGTGGACTCAGTGGTAGAGCACTTGCTTAGCATATGTGGCTCAGTGGCAGAGCACTTGCATAGCATATGTGAGGCACTGGATTTGATTCTCAGCATAGCATATAAATGAGCAGAATAAAGAACCATTGACAACTAAAAAAAAAAAAAAGAATAGAAAAATCCTAGAGTGAAACAATATAGAAAACAAATAGATTCCAGTATATACATAATTTAAAATTTTATGTTTGGCAATAGTATATTTTAATTTTGTGGGATCATAATGACTATTATAACAAATTCGTTGACCCAAATTGCCTTCCCTTTGAAGGCCATTTGAGAAAATATAGATTATCATCTTGTACTGTACTTACAAAAATATTTTAAATAAAATATAAAGTAAATATAAAAATTAAACATTTAAAAATGATATTTGTAAAGACTAAATAAACATTCTATTTATTGGGAAGAATTTTTAACTGTGTCAGAAAATCTAAAAAGTAAATTTATATACATTTGGCTGTTTAATATTTAAAATATATATTACATCAAAAATTATTAAAAAATTGTTAAAATGCCTGTGACTGACTACAATTAAGATTTAAAACAGAGGTAGCATCTATAGTGTAGAAAAGCCATACATTCAGAAAGTGGGAAAATATGCATAATTGAATACTTTATTGATTTTGCATTACAAAATATGACACATTCAATATGTTTTTTCTCTCATGAGTAACAACTATTGCTGGAAGAACAAAAGAAGGCATTACAATATATTGCTTGTAGAAATATAAATTTTACAATACTTGGAAATTTCTATGACAAAACTCATTAAAATGATAGTGTGAATATTCAGTATTTCTTCTGTGTATATATGTAATAGCCATACAAGCCTCACTCATTTCTATAAGAGTATTTGTTATAATTACGTTGAGACAAAACTGAAATGAGATATGTGCTAATCTATAGGAAAATGGGTTAATACAATATGGCATTTCCAAACTACGGAAAACATGAAGATATTAAAAACAATGCTCACCTAGAAGTTCTTCCAATTTGATCTAGTAAGTGAAAACTGTAAATACAACATGATCAATTTTGTAAAACTAGAAATTAATTTAAAATTCATATTCATACCTCTGAATATGATGTTTTATGTGATTTTATTAGCTTGCAAAAACAATAGAGATGAATATATATTAGCATCTTTGAGTGGTCTTTGAGTGGAGTTGGGGCAAGGGGTTGTGGCTCAGAAAGGGAAGTAACTAAATTTACTTAGACCTTACAGATTGAATTCAGCAATAAAGTTCATTATGTGTGTGTGTGTGTGTGTGTGTGTTTCATAGTCAAAGGAAAAATGTCCTCTGGGGGATCTTGCACTGATACCTGAAGGAAATACATTGGGGAACTGTCACGGGACTGTGAAGGAAATATGTGGAATTTCTAGGAAATTTGGTTTTACCCCAGATTTTGTACAGATGTTTTCATGCAAGTGGAATTAAAATGCCTGACATGATTTTTCTTTATTTAAAGTAGTATAGCAGATGATTTTTTCCATAAAATATGTATAACCTCAAGCTCCCCATGCATCACAGACCCCAGATTATTTTTAAAAGATGGTTTCTAAAATTATTTGATTTTTGAAGAATGGATAAGATTGTTTTACATATATTTGGATTTATAAAGGAAAAGGAAATACAAACACAATATAAACACAATAGGAGTTATTGTATACAAACACAATAGGAGCTCTAAGGTAAGAGAGGTTGTATACATTTGAAATAGCCGTAGAAACACAATCGGAAATGAAAGACTATACATGAAAATTATAAATCTTTGAATAATTCCTTACCCTTTAAAGAAAAAGACTGAATTTGATAATTTTCATTATCCTATGAATTCACAAAATTGTGTGGCATGGTCAAATTATTTAAAACATTATTGAACTCATTTCCTGATTTTGTAAAATGGAATATCAATACCTAGCCTTAGCTTCATCCAGTTTAAAAAACGTATTATGAATTAGGAGTAGAATATTAAAGTAAAATTTTAGTTTTCATGGTATTTTGTGAGCTTTATGTAAAATTCTCTACATAGAAGAAAAATAATGGTGTTTGAAATATAAATTTTATATGACATTGCAAGTATGGCAAATTTGATTCAATTTCAAGAAAAATATATGAAATATATTAAACAGTAGACATATGCTTTGCCAAAATCACATGGATCAATAGAGAGAGTAAAATTAGAACTATGAAGGCCAAAATTTAAATTATGTAATTTCCAGATTTTGTCTTTGACAGGGAACTAAGTGGAAGACAATAGAGCTAAGTAAGTTACAAGATGCATATAGAACCCCAAATTTATATTTAAACCCAGAGTCTTTGTCCTGTAATTCTTTGAACATGAATAAGTTTATTTACCTTCCTTGTACCTCAATTCACTCGTGTTTAAAATGAATTATGAGAATTAAATGATTTAACTTGTGACCAGTGCTTGAGAGAGTGCCTAGCCACTCTCTTTGTTTTAAGTCTCATTGTTAGTGTCATAATATTCCAAAGGATAAAAGACATTTGCCACTAAAAAGAAATATTGAAATTCTGTATAAGTGTTGTGAGACAATTTAGCCAAGGTCTTTCTTTTCAGATTTTGTTTCTACAGCTATTTCAGATGTATAAAACCTCTCTTACATTAGAGCTCCTATTGTGTTTGTATTCAAGCAGAAGACACAAAAAAAATATGACTTCATTGTATATTTCTTACAAAGTGATTACATTTCAAATGTCTGAAGAGACAGGAGTTGAGGTCCTAGGCCTGGGAAATAGCATATATCCTGGAGATTAATCATGAGAGTGAGAAAATTGTCAACCTAGCAAAAGGCTGGGACCAGTGTATGACCATGTGTGGAGTGAGATGGCCAAGGGACCTTAGTGTCAGTAGTGTCTATGTGAAGTTTAATAACTTAGTGTAATACCCTATGATTGTTATCAAGTATCTTTAGCTTTAGGGAAAAGACTACAGTAGGCTTGTGTTAGTTGATGTTTGAGGAAGGACATCCTGCTGTCCCATCCCACACCTTCTACTCTAATTGCAGGAGTAGTACACAGAAGTATGGGTCAACATGAAGATCATCCTTCCCAGGAGGCTAAATTTCAGGCAACAATTCAGAACAAGAGCTTATAGGCAGCATTATGAATTTAAATCCTCCTTTTACTCTCCCAGGTTACCAGATTGAACCTAAAAATCTAGAGAAACATTTAGGAGTTTCTTGAAGATCTGGCTATTTTGTTAATGAAATTAATTATGTATGAGAAAGATATATAGAGTTATAGGAAGTATGTATGAAAAAGTAATGTTTTCATTTAAATATGCTTCTTTTAATAGCATATTTCAAAATATATACCCTGTAAAATAAATTATATGAAAATAGGCATTTTTATATAAATTTATTGAGTTTATTGTCATCCCTGCAGTCCCAGAGCATTGTCTG
The DNA here is from genome assembly GCF_001458135.2 of Marmota marmota marmota. NCBI lineage: Eukaryota > Metazoa > Chordata > Mammalia > Rodentia > Sciuridae > Marmota > Marmota marmota. Next base: position 367,063 of record NW_026000023.1, read on the forward strand.
ACACAGAGAAGTATTATTCATCAAGTATCTGGAAATGAATGAATGAATGGATTCTTTATGATTCTCTAAAAATAATTATTTTTCCTTTTAATTCCTTAGAGTATTTTTGAAAATTAAACACAAATTTATGCAGCATGACTTAAATATTTTTCTATTGAATTTTTCAGATACTGTCATTTCAATTTATCAACTCATATTTTTCAAAAGTACAAATCTACCCCCTTTTTGCATTAAAACTTACTGATTTAAAGTTACATGTAACTAAATCACATTAAAAATGGAGAAAGTGTGGTTGAAAAGAATATGTACAAGATTAAGTACAAATAATATTTTTAAGTAAAGAAAATTGTATGAAAAAAATTTAATTTGCTTTTGCATTTCTGCCTGAACATTTATATTTTATTGTAGTCCCTAAAATGAGTTTTGCATTTTTTTTTTGTCTCTGGAGACTGATATTTCTTTCACAGTTAACTGAGCAGAAATTTAAAAACTTTATCAGAAAACAACTATGAAAGTGATTGCTTTTCAGGAAAACTGGGCTGTGTTTCTTCTATGGAGCCCAGCCAGGATTAGTTAACACTAAGGAAATGAGACAATATTTCTGTTGTTCACACATATCACATTTGCCACAAGCAGTAAAAGTAAAGCTTCATTTTGGCAATAATGAAATTTGGCCTGGCATTTCCAGCTCTGATGCTCCCAGCTGCATGGAAGGACCCCAGAAGAGATGACTCTGTAGAGCAGCTATTATTGTCTCTTGCTGCAAACCGAATTTTGAAGTGCAACCAGGAAGACGTATTTTCCTCCATTTATATGCACACTGATAATTAGGCTCAAGGAAATGAAGTGCACAGAATGGGAATTGAGATTTTGTTTTTTAATGTGAACTTGTTTGATATCAGCTTCCACTCTTCTGACAGATGGATTCTTTTTGGCAGATGATTATGCAAACTGTTCCTTTCGTGCCTGTCTACATGAAATGTATTCTATAAACACATTGAAGTATCATGCTCCTCTGAGTCCTCAGTGCTTGGGAATGTATTAGCACTGCAGTGATTTGGATGACAGGATTCAAAAGTATCTGAGAGTGGAAACTGATAGAATGCTAGTGTGATTGCTCTGGGTCTGTCAAGGGCCCTGGTTAACAAAAAGGTGGTTCTCTTGAAATTTGAGATAGGGTACTTTCACACAAAAAGAAAAGAGAGGAATTCACACTTAATAGGGTAAATCTCAATGGAGAAAACTGCAAATAATTTTTAATATGTGTCTTCACAGGTACCGGAAAACAATGCATTAGGGAAGTAAAGCTCAGAAAATTCAAAATTCTTGACAAGCATTCATAGAGATTATGTTGCCATTCAAAATGTAATAATCAGTTATATTTCATTATGATTTTATAGTTTTATAGTGATTGCTCTAATACATTGATCTCAAAGAGAGAATTCAACCTTTNAACATATTGTTCATTTCCCAGATTATTTTTAAAAGATGGTTTCTAAAATTATTTGGTTTTTGAAGAACGGATAAGATTGTTCTACATGTATTTGGATTTATAAAGAAAAGGAAATACAAACACAATAGGATTTATTGTATACAAACACAATAGGAGCTCTAAGGTAAGAGAGGTTGTATACATCTGAAATAGCTGTTGAAACACAATCGGAAATGAAACACTATACATGAAAATTATAAATCTTTGAATAATTCCTTATCCTTTAAAGAAAAAGACTGAAATTGATAATTTTCATTATCCTATGAATTCACAAAATTGTGTGGCATGGTCAAATTATTTAAAACATTATTGAACTCATTTCCTGATTTTGTAAAATGGAATATAAATACCTAGCCTTAGCTTCATCCATTTTAAAAAATGTATTATGAATTAGGAGTAGAATATTAAAGTAAAATTTTAGTTTTCATGGTATTTTGTGAGCTTTATGTAAAATTCTCTACATAGAAGATAAATAATGGTGTTTGAAATATAAATTTTATATGACATTGCAAGTATGGAAAATTTGATTCCATTTCAAGAAAAACATATGAAATATATTAAACAGTAGACACACACTTTGCCAAAATCACATGGCTCAATAGAGAGAGTAAAATTAGAACTATGAAGGCCAAAATTTAAATTATGTAATTTCCAGATTTCATCTTTGACAGGGAACTAAATGGAAGACAACAGAGCTAAGTAAGTTACAAGATGCATATAGAACCCCCAATTTATATTTAAACCCAGAGTCTTTGTCCTTTAATTCTTTGAACATGAATAAGTTTATTTACCTTCCTTGTACCTCAATTCACTCGTGTTTAAAATGAGTTATGAGAATTAAATGATTTAACTTGTGACCGGTGCTTGAGAGAGTGCCTAGCCACTCTCTTTGTTTTAAGTCTCATTGTTAGTGTCATAATATTCCAAAGGAGAAAAGACATTTGCCACTAAAAAGAAATATTGAAATTCTGTATAAGTGTTGTGAGACAATTTAGCCAAGGTCTTTCTTTTCAGATTGTGTTTCTACAGCTATTTGAGATGTATAAAACCTCTCTTACATTAGATATCCTATTGTGTTTGTATTCAAGAAGAGGACACAAAAAATATGACTTCATTATATATTTCTTAAAATGTGATTATATTTCAAATGTCTGAAGAGACAGGAGTTGAGGTCCTAGTCCTAGGAAATAGCATATATCCTGGAGCTTAATCATGAGAGTGAGAAAACTGTCAACCTACCAAAAGGCTGGGACCAGTGTATGACCCTGTGTGGAGTGAGATGGCCAAGGGACCTTAGTGTCAGTAGTGTCTATGTGAAGTTTAATTGTGTGGCGTAATACACTCTGATTGTTATCAAGTATCTTTAGCTTTAGGGAAAAGACTACAGTAGGCTTGTGTTAGTTGATGTTTGAGGAAGGACATCCTGCTGTCCCATCCCACACCTTTCTACTCTGATGTATGATTGCTGGAGTAGTACACAGAAGCATGGTTCAACATGAAGATGATCCTTCCCAGGAGGCTAAATTTCAGGAAACAATTCAGAACAACAGCTTATAGGCAGCATTATGAATTTAAATCCTCCTTTTACTCTCCCAGGTTACCAGATTGAACCTAAAAATCTAGAGAAACATTTAGGAGTTTCTTGAAGACCTGGCTATTTTGTTAATGAAATTAATTATGTATGAGAAAGAGATATAGAGTTATAGGAAGTATGTATGAAAAAGTAATGTTTTCATTTAAATATGCTACTTTTAGTAGCATATTTCAAAATATATACCCTGTAAAATAAGTTATATGAAAGTAGGCATTTTTATATAAATTTGTTGAGTTTATTGTCATCCCTGCAGTCCCAGATCATTGCATGACACAGAGCAGTATTATTCATCAAGTATTTGGAAGTGAATGAATGAATAGATTCTTTATGATTCTCTAAAAATAATTATTTCTCCTTGAAAATCATTAGAGTATTTTTTAAAATCAAACACAAATTTATGCAGCATAACTTAAATATCTTTCAATTGAATTTTTCAAATACTGTCATTTCAATTTATCAACTCATATTTTTCAGAAGTACAAATTTACCCCTTTTTGCATTAAAGCATACTGATTTAAAGTTACATGTAACTGAATCACATTTAAAATGGAGAAAGTGTGATTGAAAAGAATATGTACAAGATTAAGTACAAATAATATTTTTAAGTAAAGAAAATTGTATGAAAAAAAATTTAATTTGCTTTTGCATTTCTGCCTGAACATTTATATTTTATTATAGTCCCTAAAATGAGTTTTGCATTTTTTTTGTCCCTGGAGACTGATGTTTCTTTCACAGTTAACTGAGCAGAAATTTAAGAACTTTATCAGAAAACAACTTTGAAAATGATTGCTTTTCAGGAAAACTGGGCTGTGTTTCTTCTATGGAGCCCAGCCAGGATTAGTTAACACTAAGGAAATGAGACAATATTTCTGTTGTTCACACATATCACATTTGCCACAAGCAGTAAAAGTAAAGCTTCATTTTGGCAATAATGAAATTTGGCCTGGCATTTCCAGCTCTGATGCTCCCAGCTGCATGGAAGGACCCCAGAAGAGATGACTCTGTAGAGCAGCTATTGTTGTCTCTTTCTGCAAACAGAATTTTGAAGTGCAACCAGGAAGACGTATTTTCCTCCATTTTAATGCACACTGATACTTAGGCTCAAGGAAATGAAGTGCACAGAATGGGAATTGAGATTTTTTTTTAATGTGAACTTGTTTGATATCAGCTTCCACTCTTCTGACAGATGGATTCTTTTTGGCAGATGATTATGCAAACTGTTCCTTTCATGCCTGTCTACATGAAATGTATTCTATAAACACATTGAAGTATCATGCTCCTCTGAGTCCTCAGTGCTTGGAAATGTATTAGCACCACAGTGATTTGGATGACAGGATTCAAAAGTATCTGAGAGTGGAGATGTTGATGTTGAAGGTTTTTCCAATTTGTCACTGTGATTGCTCTGGGTCTGTCAAGGGCCCTGGTTAACAAAAAGGTGGTTCTTTTGAAATTTGAGATAGGGTACTTTCACACAAAAAGAAAAGAGAGGAATTCACACTTAATAGGGTAAATCTCAATAGAGAAAACTGTAAATGATTTTTAATATGTGTCTTCACAAGTACTGGAAAACAATGCATTAGGGAAGTAATGCTCAGGAAATTCAAAATTCTTGACAAGCATTCACAGAGATTATTTTGCCATACAAAATGTAATAATCAGTTATATTTCATTATGATTTTATAGTTTTATAGTGATTGCTCTAATACATTGATCTCAAAGAGAGAATTCAACCTTTATATTTATATAACCAAGGACATAAGAGCTGACTTAGATGTACATTTGCAATACAGACTTTAGTGAAAATTTTCTTGAGAACCTGCCACCAGAATCAAAAAGATCTTCATCTTGGGATCAACAACCAAGTTGTTTCAATGAAAACACAGGCAATTTGTGTTAGATAAACAGATCCACCCATTCTCTTCAGCAGTATAAGATCGTGACATTATACATTTAGTGGGTCAAGGAAATACCAACGCATGTATTGGTCTGGTTAGACACCTTACTTAACTTCTGCTTGTTTCCTTGAAGACAACATGATAGTACTAAGATTTCTTTCCTTTAATTTATACTGTAGGGGATTTTTTGGAAGACATAAGAGGAGGAGATGAAAATGGAAGATAACATGTCCATTCAGTAGGGATTTGGTAATGACACCAGACACTAAAAGAAGCCTGAGAGAACAATGAACTATGTCCTTTGGATTTTATATACAAAATTTGCACTCTAAAGGTTAGATTTTTTTTTCTTGAAATAGACAATCACTTTGTATTTTCCAGTGACTAGAGACATATACTGCAGAGCAATGGCACACAATTACAGATGTTTCTGGGTAAGTGTGGTGGTGATAGCAAGAGTACTCGGAATTATTTGAAAAATGCTGGAGGAAAGCATGTGTGTGAGAAGGTCTTTAGGGATATAAAATTATCATCTTACTGAAAATGCTGTGATGACATCAAATGAAGAGGTAGCCAATCATCCATAAGAGATACTTCAGACACATCTGCAGCCACATATTGGTTAATTTCTTGTGATTGAATTGGAGATGTTGATGTTGAAGGTTTTTCCAATTTATCACTATGCATTAAATAAGGTAAATTCAACTTATGCTGGTTTGCGATTTAAAAAAAATTAACATAACAAGTATATGGATATTTAGCTGGTATGTATAAAACATTATTGTCATTTTCAGGTTAGTTAAAATATATTTAGTGACTCAATATTTGAGAAACAATGAGAAAATTACTTGGCATACAGTGTATGAACCCTTAAACTTCTAGTATTCTCTGCTTCTATTCCCACATAATGAGGACCTATTTGATGGAGAAGTTAGTAGAACAGATTTACTAATTCATCTATTCAATAAATATTTGAGCATATGCATATTAATATATTGCTCTAAGTGAAATAAATATATCCGATAATAAAATAAACAAGTTCCCATATTGTATGAATCTTTTTTTCTAAATTTGGTGGGAGAGGGCACACGCCAAAAATAAACACAGGAAGAAAAAAATAAACAAAAATAATGTGGTGGGTTTGAGAGAAGATATCTAAAACTAGGAATGCATTCTTATATTATTACATTAAAATGAGTAATAAATAATGAACATAAATTACATGAGCATAAATTTGTGTGAAAAGAAGTAAACACTAATGGAGTAGAAACACACTACAATGTGAATATTCTGGGGTTACAATCATCTATTTATGTGTAATAAGGCCAAGACTTAGTGGATGAAATACAAATTTATTTTGCATATGTCTTTGTGGATGGAGGACACAGGATGGACTCTGTGGTGTTCCACCTTTGTTCTATGTCCTATTGCTGGAAAATGTGATTCACACTAATAGCTGGAGAAGATACTCACAAATCTAATAAATTGTATTAGCTGATAGCTACACACTTAGCTGGGGCTGTCGGCTTGTGGTATCAATTACTCCAAGGGCTTGTATTCACCTTTCTTACAACAGAGTGATGGGCATCTCAGGGTGAGTGTTCCAAAAAATCGGAAATGGAAACTTCCAGTCCATTATGTGTCACTTCTGGCATGGCCAAAGTAGTCAAATAATGTACAGATTTAACAAAAGTGGGTATGAATTTCCACACTTTATGAAAAAAGTTAAAGAATGTATGAATGTGTCAGTAAACTTTTCATTAAAATAAATACCTGAGATAATCATCTTAAAAATAGAACAGGTTGAGATAGGCTCCGAGGTTTGGAGGTTTTAGCCTATGGTTTATTGAGACCATTGCTTTTAGGCCTCAGGCAACACATTACATGATGGTAGGGGCATGTGGCAGAAGAAACCTTTTGTCTCATGGCTAGGATTAAAAGAAATAAGAAGCAACAAGTGTCCCATATTCTCCTTTGAGAGAATGTCCCCAGGTATCTAAAACTTCCCATAAGGCTCCACCTTTCAAAGGGTTCTGCCACCTTATAATAATACTAAGCTGAGGACCAAGCCTCACACAAGGTCTTTTGGAGAACATTTAAGATTTGAATTATAGCAATGACTATCTTTAATCTGTCATGACAGCATTCTGGGATAAAAATTTAAACTCTTTCCACATAAAAAAATATACTAATGCCTCCCAAGACCCCAGAATTTTCATTCAGGTACAGTATCACTTTCAAGATCAGTATATAGGATTTAGTGCTTTAATAAAGTTTTGGTGTTGATGAAGCTCCTTTTATGGAATAGCAAGTGAGTGATGGCTGTTGGCTGGGAACTCAGCCAGGCTAGTCTTTTCCACGTGTCATCTCTGGCTTATTCACAAGATGGTGGCTGCCTTCCAAGAGTGAATGTTTCAAGAAATATGAAGTGGAAACTGCCAGTCTCTGAAGGCCTGGAGCCAGAAGCAGACACAACAAAACTTCTAGTACATTCTGACCGTCAAAGCAGTCACAGAGACCACCCCTCTGATGGGAGCTTCTTCAATTAATTTTTCAGCTTTTCTTTAATTTGTACATCAAGTATATTCAAAGTACAGAAGGACGAATTCTTATGCAATATGCCATAACTGTTCTTTATGTACCTCTAATTTAAAATAAAGTTCTTTAAAGAGCTCAGGTATGTTGGTAGTGTTCCATTTGGTATTTTAAAGTATAAATTAAATAGCCATTTATAGATTACTTTACAACTAAATCAATTTGGAGTGTCAGTCAAGCCAGTGAGCACACAGATCTTGATTCTGGTGTACAAAGATGGAAAGGGATACATCTGACCCCAAATAGTCAGAAGCTCAATATTGAATCCAGAGCTAAAATGAGATGAGAACAACTTCAAGTCCATTGGATAGAAAATAAGAAGCAGCTCACAAATTGAGGTAAAATTACTTTGGAGGTCAAATTCAACCACAACACAGGGAAAGTGAGAACAAGGAGGGGAGAAAAGTAAGGGGATTCTAGTAATTGTAATAGACTGGGTTGAAGCCCTAGCTTCCTAGTACTGTCTCTTGGCTTCACTGTGGATGATTATTTAGACCAGCTTTAAAATTCGATAGTCAGGCTGGATGTAGAAGCATACACCTGTAATTTGAGCAATTTGGGAGGCTTAGGCAGGAGGATCATGACTTCAAAGCCAGCTTCAGCAATTTAACAAGGCCCTAAGCAACTCAATGACACCCTAAAAAATAAAAAGGGCTAGGGAAGTGGCTCAGTGGCTAAGAACCTTTGGGTTCAATCCCTGGTGCCAAAAAAAATTAAAAAATAAAGTTGCAGACAGAATAAAATCATAGGAAATAATGAACAATATTCTTCCTCTAAACAACAAAAAGTAGGTGATTATTTATTGTTCAGAGTAAAAAACTTTTTTTTTTCAAATTGCATTTGGATAAAATGTACTATTAAGCTCCAAAATGTTTCCAAGTATTTGGGGGTATCCAAAAGGAAACTGCTTTTATATTTTGAGGATTATTTTTAAACTTCATTTGTGGCATTCCCCTAACAATTATTCTCTGGTATAGAGAAATAGAAAACTAAAAGGAAGAAGCAGTAGCAGAAATCACAGTAAACAGAATAAGAAATATAAACATAAATCACAGTGAATAGAACAATCTCTTTTTGAAAATGGGCGTGGCCAAAAGGCTTCTAGCTATTGCTCCTTGGTAAGTGTGGGAAAGGATCAACTTGACTCTAACTCCTACTCATCCCTCAGGATAGCTGCTTTTCTTTCCTTTTGAAATTTCCTTGATGTATCCCCACTTTTTAAAAGCTGAACTAGAGCACCATTGATACACTCTTTTCATTACTTTATGCCTAATATTATAACTTTCACATTATATTTTAGAATTATAATTTATTACTTTTGCCCAATATTATAAAATATGGGAATACCAACTGTTTCTGTCATACGGTTATGTGTTCAGTAAGGTAGCCACTTGTTATCTATAACTACTATTTGGATTTAAAAATAAAGTGTGTGAACTCATATTAAAATAAAATTAAATTCTCCAGTTGTACTGAAAACATCTCTAATGCATAATCACTATGTGTAGATAGTTGCTACCACTTTAAAATGCATAGAAATAGAACATGATAATCATCATAACAACTCTATTGAACTATGCTAGTCAAGATTTTTCATAATTTTTATAGAAGGAAAAATATACTGATAACAATATTACAGTAGTTAGATGCATGTAAGAAGTGATTAATGCATATATAAACATACATATATGTTTTATTGTGAAACACATAGAAACATATAAACTGAATTTTAATTTCCATGGCATGGCATTGTATTTCAGTATAATAAAATTTGAAATATAAATATATTCAATATAAATTTCTTCACAAAATATAAATTAAAACTTGGTTATGTCAAATAAAAGGATTTGCTTTCACAGAAGTAGTTAATAACCAAATATAGCTATTAGTTTTATTTGTTTCAGAGATTATTGGGATAATAATGTTTGATTAGTTACTAAAACTTTTAATTCTTCAGTGGTCTTTATTGAGAATCTTACATTGATGAAAATTAAAAGGGTAAAAGAAAGACTCTCTATAAGTTTGCATCATGTAAATTCTGAATTTTATGTCACACTGAAATGTTTCCTAACATTTCTTTGAATATGTCATCACACTTAATAGAATGCCTTAGAGTGACAATCAGAGAGACAATGATGAAACTGCTCATAGTTACAAAAGTGATTTTCAGACACAAAGAGGTCTAAGTTATATGAACTAGACACCTAAAAAATAAGACACTTTTCTAATGTCTTGTTCTGAGCTATTTGTTAAACCAGACATGACTGTACAAACTATTTTTTCACTGACCCATGTAAATAAGACAGTGGTAAGGAAACAGTTGAAAGAAGGCTCTCCTTAGTCCTAGGGGTACCAGTATTCCTGCCTCCAACACAGTAATTCCTCAATACACTTTACTTGTTCAGAATGAAATGGACCACAGACCCTCAATTCTAAATAAAAGGGAAAAAGAAAATCAAATCCTATGCTTTGGAAAATACGAGAGAAAGAAAATTAAATATTGACTGAAGAGAAAATGTTCTAATTGGATGGGAAAACTTAATTCATTGTGGAATAGAAAATGAGGCCATATCTCAAAATGGTCTCAGATACATGAGCACTTACTAGTCATATTTTTCTATTATATATTGCCATGTATGGAACTGTAAATTTTTTATATTCTCTCTACACCCATTTCTATATTGCATGCTTTTGCATATCTGCTATTTTTTAATAAGCTGAAGAAAGCACACTTTTGATTAAATATATGTAAAGCAATCATCTACTATCTTAAAAGTTATGCATGCAGAGTTTTCTGCTCTTTCTTCCATTTGATGGAAATTTGTATATTCAATTTTTTATTTTTCTTTACATATTCTTCCCCGTTATTGTCTTTAATTTCATATTTCATAGCTTGCCTCTTAGTCCAATGTTCTTTCCTTTAAACCCCATCAACATCAGTCCTCCCTCTGAACAACAAAATATTCTTTTGTCATCCTGAAGTTTTTTATGCCTAAGGATTTGACCTATTTAGGTGCTAGAATAATGAATTTTAGGACACAAATGTAAAAATAAATGGACAACAACAACAACAACAAACCCAGGTATTGTAACTTATGCTAATGTTAAATCCATAATATATATTTTGGAAATAAAAATATTCATAATGGGACTAGAAACATGAGCTATCCTCCCATTCTTTGTATCAGAAATATTATACACTAAAACTTTATCCTCTCTGTAGAAATTTTAATCTAAGTGTTATTAAGATCTATAATTTATCAATTTTTTGCTTGATTTTCCTTATTATTGTGTAATTATTAAAAGGAAAAGCTATCATAAAGTTATTCATAAAAGAAAAATTGCATACCAGATATATGAAAATCACATAAACCCATTATTAGTTCCAGAATTTTAAAATCAGACCTATGTAACTTTACCACTTACTGAGAATCAGAATCTGCATGTTTCATAGATGTTGTCATAAATTTTAATTTACTTCACCATAAAATTGAGTTTTAGACATAGATAGAATGACTACTATAAAATCTTCTTGGTTAGAATAATGGTTTTCCTTTGCAATCTGGACCCATTAAAATTGCCAAGGTCATATTCTATTACATCAAATTTGAAAGCATAGACAATTGGACTTTTAGATAGTGAACAGTTCCTTTCAGAAACATGGAGTTCTTTTTACTGGAGAATTGTTCTTTAAAGTTAGTATGGAAGATAGCAGAATAGTTATTTGTGTCCATTTTCAAATTGCAGTTTCAATGCTGTATCTGAAGCACAAATACCAAGTGATCATAGCACCTCTCTGCTAAGAAATGTCCATGTCCTTACACCCATAGCATGAATTCCAAATTCCACAGCATGGTTTAGAAGTTTAAAATATATTTCCAAATTATTTTTTAAACCATATCTTCTAATACCCCCTGCCCCTCATACACTGCTCATACACTGTTGTTCCATAAAAATAGCCTTAAGTTTTTCAAATAACCATAGTCCACACACTCTATCATTCATAGACCTTGGAATGGGTGTTCTCACTGCTACAACATCTCACCCATCATGTTCTTTTCCCATTCCACAGGAAGGTACATAGCTTCTGTTTATCAATGTGATTTTCAAATATCTGCTAAGCCATTTTGTCTACTTCTAAGCTGAACTCTCTAACCACCTTCTCCTCTATATAGAGCAAAATAACTAGAAATCCCATCATAGACCTGAAACTGTTATAGAAGAGGGATGGTTCTTTCATCAAGATAGAAAATAAAAACATATAACTATTGCATCTTAGTAATGTATCATTTCTACTTTACATTTTGATCAAGAGATATCTTTTCTTTGTCTCCCCAAATATCATATACTCCTGCTAGAGAAACTGTCATCACAATGTATTTGTGGTAGATACAGAGATATACTGTCCACATCCCTTAAAGAAGGAGTTGTTCCTTGCTTCAAGGGTTCTGGTTAGTACTCATATACCATTTGTGAGCTGTTTAAGGATCTGCATTGGCTGAAAAAGTCACCTTGTCCTTGTCTGAGGCCATGACTTCTCCTAGAGCAGCCTGACTCCTTCTAGTACAGCTTTAAAGTTATTTATTTATATGTAAAAGTAATTATAAACTAAGAAAACGGATTTTCCAAGTTAGAGGATTGAGCATAAGAAGGTATGAAGTAAAGGCATATGAAGGGACATATATAGTTTGATATATGAAGAAAATATTTTTGGATCACATTAATGCTCAGTGGGAGACATCCACCATAAAGGATGTTCTGCAAAGCCAAGTGGACTAAATGGACCAGTCAGATGGTATCAGTTGATGTTTGTCCTTGGTTCTACCAATACCAACACCATGAATACATGCATGGGATGACCATGGTTGTAGTATTGGAGTTTGTCCTTAAATCAAATAATATATACTCCACTAAATCTGATCTATCAGGAGCTGGCAGAAGATGCCAAAGCTGACTTCTGCATGGAGACCATTACCAAGGAGACAAAATGGTCACTTGATGTCAAGTGGACTACATTTCTCTCCTTTCATCTAGGAGGGGCCAGGGATTTATAAGAAGAACTCACATATAGCACAGTCATAGCTTTATTTTTATGCCTTTAATATCTTAGCAAACAATGCTATTTGAGGGCTTACAGCATATTTGAATGACTGATAGTTATATCTGATCAGATGACCTGCAAAGGAGGTATAGTACAGGGGCCTTCATATACCGTAGTATATAAACTGTCACCATGATAGATTGTTGTAGAGGTTTGCTAAGGACTCAACTGGAAGGATAACCTGGTGGCATTATGCTCCAACTGTGAAATGTCATAAATCCGTATGCAGTATGTACATTAAATTAAAGAATGCCTGCATCTCTTTAATTTTAATAAGAAGAATATATGGCTCCAGCAGCCTAGAATAAAGAGTGGTCTTTTTACCTTCACTCCCAATAATTCATTGGGTCCCTTAATGATAAGTTAGATGACCTATGAAAAGGGAAGTACATTTTTTTCAGCCAATGAAGCAAGAGTACCATTGAATTATAAGCTAAGGTCATGATTGTGTAACACATATGTTTCCTAAATCTTGTACAAAATATTTTTTTTCATTTTTTATAGAGAACATATGATGTGTTATACATTGTGATAGCTTCTAGAGAGAACATACAAAAGATGATAAAACAATATCCCTTCAAAATTATACTGTTTACAAAAGGCAAAAAAATAGTGAAATATTATTACAAGTTGATTCTCCAGATACAGACACTAGAATAGAATTTTGAGGTACAAGGCGTTGGTTAGGGATGAACTCCTATGAAACAAAGAGGGTTGTAACAAGATTAGGTAGTGGGGAAGCTAAACTATAAAGGCAGGTTCTTTATGCATTAACAAAATCAGTGAACAATTTTAGAACAAATATTGAGCACCAAAGTGTCCTGTATATGGGTGAAATACCCAGGTCTCTTTATTCCAGCATCAATCAGTTGTCATATGTAGGTTGCACAAAGAAGGTTGCACAAGACTTGAAAAGGGTGCTCACTGTAGTTGAGATAGTTCCTAAAAACCTGTCGGCCAGAAACCTTCTAGACAGCATTCCTGAAAGTTGGATAACTATCTTTAGTACAAGGGGATGAAGGTGATATATACCATACTTCACCCATTTTGTTACATATAGATTCTTTGTCCATCTACATTCAGGGGTAGCTGCTCTAGGAAATAGATTAGAAAGATTAAAGAGAGGATTGCTATTGCAACTGATCAAGGCAACAATTGATATTCATAGTTTTGTTCTTCTTTTATTCCATCTAGATTCTTTTCACCCTCATCTACCATCTGTGTTTATATTGGTGGCTTATCTTATGCAGTGACCTAGAATCTAGAGTGATCTGAGTCCCTACTCAGTATGCCATTCCCTGCCTAGGTTTTTAGTAATTGTCCATGCACAGGGAAAAAAAACTGAGCAAGTGAAGTATAAAGAGGTACCCAAATGGTTTGGCTAGCTTCCAAAAACATTCTTCCTACTTTCTTTGTTTATTCACAATCTTACCTCCTGATGATCAGGGTCAAATATAGTGACTCCTTTTCGTGCTTGTTGGTCCCTGGACACAGGAGCTGAAAACGTATAGATAGCCTAGAGTTATAGCCTAAGTAGGCCATAACTCTAATACAATTATATTGTTCACATAGAAAAATATTTTAAAATGAAAAAAAAACTATCACATATTTTTCTATATGTGAATAAGGGTTACTCCATAATTTTATTAAATCTATAAAACATGATAGAAGAAAAAAAAACTGCTATGCCAAAAATTTCACAATGCCTCAGTGGTATCCCTGCTATTTTTCTTTAAAATGTTTTATGCCTATAAGTAATTAGTACGAGTATATAAAAGAAGTCCACAGATGGAAGAGAATGTAATAAGAGTGTTTTAAATTTCTTTAAGAGATAAGATCAATTTAAGTTTCTAACATACTTCATTAGGCTGGCTTAATTATTTTGAAATATTTGAATTTGGTGTATATAGAACAACAAAGAAGTATTATCTTCTATCATTAGCAAATTCAGAATTTTAATTTATATTTGAATTTTTTTTTTAAATAATTCTGCATGGTAAAACTGACAACAGAAAAATTTCTCCCAAATAGGGAAAGGCAGGAACTGTCACATTTTGATAAATCATGATGAATTTATGAACTAAAATTTCACACATTTCCCCAATACAATATCTTGAAAAATATAAACATTTTATGAAGATTATTATTGAAATATCCTGCTGTGTTGAAAAAAATAGAAAATGGGTTACTTTGACTTTATGAGCAAATAGGAAAATTTTCTCACATCAGAATTTTGTATGTTTTGTAATGAATCCTCTTTATTAAAAGTGTTAAATAGCCATTTATCTATTAAAATTGATATTTCATCATTTAAAATATTTTTGATACTTGGGATTTTTTAAGTAAGCTACATCCTAGACCTTTTATATATATAT
>NW_026000023.1:386279-397938 GCF_001458135.2 Marmota marmota marmota
TATATATATATATATATATATATATATATATATATATATATATATATATATATATATATAATATAAATAATGACTCTAGGGTATCCAATAGCAATACCTGACCTAAATAACCAGTTGGCATCATTAAATTTACCAACAACTGTGCAATCATCAATTCTAATTAAATTCTAAGTATGTCTTTCACCAACATGTAAACACATTTTCTAATTGGGGAGGACCATGATGGGTAAGTTTAATGGTGCCAAGTTGGCCATTTAAGGGTTTTAATAGTTTAGTGGAAATCACTTAACTTTGAAGGCATTTCTTTTTCTATTTCTCAAATTTGTTGCTACTGGGAATATATCCATGCGATAAAGTTTGCTAGAGAAACTCATACAAGCTTCATCTCTAGCACACTTACTGCATTTGGCAATGACCAGAGGTTTTCTAGGGACAGCATGTTAGCACAGCAGCTGAACTCAAACTATGAAGCACTAAAGAATTATTAGATAGTCAATGCAGAATACATGTGATGTGTAAAATACTCAGGGCTTTGGATATAATTTTATTCTAGATAAATTATTTTTCTCTATTAGTTATCAAAACAGTTTAGGAAGTGATGTAGCCTTTTTTATTTTTTGTTTATCCACACCATCTAGAATATACTGTTAAAAACATAGAAATTTTTCAAATGAATGAATGAACCACAGAAATAACTCAATGACAATATCGCTTTTCATTTTTGAACATCTAAGTAAATGTTTAACAATAAAAGCAATAATATCCACTATTTATTAAATGAATTATATTCTGGTGACTGGAATAAAAGTTTTTCACATGTTTTATAATTTTATGGCCTATAATATTTGAAAATGTAATCAACTGATATTTTAGACAGTAATCAGTATTCAGTTTAGGTGTTTAAATTTTTAAAAGGTTAAAAATAAGGAAGTAGGTTCTTCAACATATTGCAAACATTGGAATTGTAGACTCTAGGGTATCCAGCAGCAAGACCTGACACCAAAGCAGTTACCAGTGAGTCACAGGTGCCTTCAGTAGCCTAGAGCTTAAGCCCTCAGATGAACGTCTCTGACTTTACTTGCTCACAGAATATGGTCAATGCAGCTAGGAGATGATCTCTGCAACATTTCTACTATCTAAAGCCCAGAGAAGTGTGTATCTTTTTGTATCTAGAACTTTAACGTCAATACCAGTTTTAGCTTTTTAGCTTTATCTGTACAGGAAAGAATAAGGGAAGTAGGTAGAATAATATTCTGAGTGCCACTAATCATGTTCCTCTGATTGTATTGTGCTCATATGCAGATATGAAAATCATGAATCAGATAATTTAAGCAATTTGCGCACAACTGCAGAGCTACAGGCAGTGAAGAAGGGATTTAAATTAGACAAATCAGTTCACATGAGCTGCAGAAAGAACAATGTGAACATTTCAATGTTTCAAGGGCTTATATTGGCAGTGGTAATTGTCTTCCTCATTCTGAAGTGGTCATGGGGCCTGAGAAAACAGAATGTAGCAAACACAATGTTGGCTCTTTAACTTCTGCTCAGAGGGATACACATTTGAAATAGAAATCAGAATAATCAGAATAATAAATTTTGATACTGCATTAAGGCCAACATGAATGACATTTAAAAATAATTGGTGGGAATGACAAGAGGTAAAGCTGAAAACAGAAAGGTCCATATCACCGTGCAGGGGCTAGTAGGGCAAATATACGGTTTTTGTCTCTACCTTTAGATTAATAGAAAACCATTAAAGGACTTTAACCTGTGGATTGAAATTATTTGTATTTTACATTCATCATGATTTTCTAAAAATATTCATTTATTCAATTTTACAGTTTTCACATATTCAGGAATTGATGAAAGCAACTTTTCCCAGAATGCTGACCAACAACAGGACAATCTAGTCATGGATAAACCACCATGTGTGGGGTTGGTGTTGGTGAGGAAGACTGTGGCACACTGAAAGTACAACCTGACAAGTTAGATGGCTGATGAAAGACTATGCAGATGATTTCAGACCAGACACGAAAAAGTACGTGTGAAGTCTGTTATGTTATAGAGGTAAACACCAGAAAGAATTTCACATTAAAATTATTACAGCTGTCCTGGAATTATAAATGAGAGAAAAAGAGGAGTAAAATCAGATTTAATCAACAAAAGTTTGAAAAAAAAAAAAAGAAGGAAGGTGTTTTCCTACTTCAGCACAAATAAGGAAGAAAAGATTCTGGCAGAGGAGAACCAAAAAGCCAAAACCTTTATTTAAAAGTTAATGAATCGATTAAAAAAATGTGGCATATATACACATAGAATTTTACTGAGTATTAAAAGAGAATAAAATCATGGCATTTGCAGGTAAATGGATGGCTTTGGAGAAGATAATTCTAAGTGAAGTTAGCCAATCCCCCCAAAACAAATGCTGAATGTTTTCTCTGATATAAGGAGGCTGACTCATAGTGGGGTAGGGAGGGGAAGCCTGGGAGGAATAGAGGAATTCTAGATAGGGAACAGGAGTGAGAGGAAAAGGGAGGGGTCAGGGGATTAGCAGGGATGGTGGAATGTGATAGACATCATTATCCAAAGTACATGTATGAAGACTGGAACTGGGTGTCAACATACTTTATATACAAACAAAGATATGAAAAATTGTGGTATATATGTGTAATAAGAATTGTAATGCAAAAAAATACCAAAATGCATGTATAAAGGCATGAATTGGTATGAACATACTCCATATACAAAGATATGAAAAATTGTACTTTCTATGTGTAATAAGAATTGTAATGCATCCGCTGTCATGTATTTAAAAAAATAAAATCAATAAAACTATAAAAATTAAAAAAATTAAAAAATAAAAGTTAAAATTGAAGCATATATATATATATATATATATAATTGTTGTTGTTGTTGTTTTGCAGAAAGATACATTAAGGACTCAAGTATCAAATTAGAGTGAAAGACTGCCCTAATATAGCTTTCTGAACCTGCCAACCATATATTTGTCTATAGTCCTTAAAAACCATATATCTTTGAAAATGTCTTTAGTTTGGACACTTTGAATCATATTATGTGCCAATAAAATATTAAATTACTTTTTATAAACTGAGAAGAAAATTGAGGCTACTGGAAATTATAATTCAAGAAATAATTATAAAGCCCAAGACACCAAGAAGACATGAATTCAACTAACCTTTTAAACAAGTAAATTGAATACACTTTTGTGAGACCTAGAAATCTGGTACAACCAGAATTTTATTTCATTCCATTTCATTTCATTTTGACTGCTGCTCCTCTCAACTATGCAGACAGGCTTTCTTAACTTGACAGTAAATACAGACAACATTTATATTACACTTAATGTATTATATTTCTCTCGATTTGTAGTCCGTGGGAAGATACTTCCTGGCGCTGCTCTCTAAAGACAAATTAAAATGTGGGAGAAGAAAGATGTTGTTGCATCATAGGTGCTACCTATGATGGCAGTAGGTACATAGCCCCACCTGTCATGGTATGGGTCATAATTATTCCTGAAATTACTATTTTTGGTGGAAGGATACTTCAGTTTTGGAGAAAAGAGGCATTTCTTGGCAGACAAATTCATGGTTTACCATCTGATCAGATGTATTAACTCTTTCTTGACCATCAAAACTCATATACATGTCTTCAACTGTTTCCTTAACTATTCCCATTATGAATAACACAAAAGTGTTTTCAATTTACTTGTTTATTAATCCATACATCTGAAGAAATATTAAGTTATTTCAAAGCAGAGAGTACTCTGATAATATGATAGCACAAAGAATTTGAAATAATAGAATTTTAATAGGAATTGATCTTCATTTCAGTTAGATATTTTTAAACACACCATGCTGAAGAAATTTAATAAGGATTGTTACATTTATTCTTGGCAATCACTCTATGAATTAGTTACTATTATTATTGCCACTTTGCATAGTGCAAAATTTAGATTTTTGAAAGGATACTGAAGTTCAAGATCATAACTGGTTATATGTTAGAGCCGCCTTTTAAACCCCAAAAGTCAGATATTAGTGTGCTCACTTTTAATCATGATATTAAACCATATTCTTTCAGCCTTAAGAAACATGACAATTATGACACAAATCTGAAACATTTCATTTTGTTTAACAAGTGCTTTAATCATGAAAAATTATTATTTATCAAAGAAGACAACTTGATTAGTAACTGAAAAAGTGATGGAAAGTGGCACTTGTATAGACAGGGCAAAGATAGAAAACAATTATTTGACTAATAAAGAAAAGAAAACAAAGTAACACAGAAGGAAGCAATTTTTTTTGAAGTCTAACAATATCATTCATTGTTCTAGAAATTTGAATATATATCATTTGATTTAATATCTTCAATGAAACTGTTCATTAGGTGGTGATTAAATTGATGATGAAGTAGACATTGTAACCAGTTTAAAGCAACAGGACATTTAAAAGATAGCATAGGATTATATCTGTATTTTGCTTAATAATCATTTTATTAGAACAATTTATAATCATGAAACATATATGAAATTATGTTATGTTTATATGTAGAGCTCAAATGGGCTCAGTGAGTTTACTTTGCAACCAGAATATTAGACTGTAAATTTATATAGAAAATCTCACTATGTCCTGAGCAAAATATTTTATATAAAAATGTATATATAATCAGGGTCTGTACAAATGACATCTATTGATTAGGGTAAGTCATAGTAGAAGTATTTGCAATGCTAATAGTCTCATCTTCCAGAATAGGCATATCAAAAGCTTTAGCATTTCACTCACCAACATTATAAATACATGAGATAATAATCTTAAATGTTGTACTATTGATCAAGTAACTCTTGCTATAAAATGAAGCATAAAACTTCTACATTTTTTAGAGCAGAAATATAGTGGTAAATTCTCCCACAAAAACAATGCCTATGACTGGAAGACAAAATAATTTTGATTAATAATGAAGTAAACCACAATATACATCCACATTCATTTTAACTAATAAACAAATTCCTTTCTTGGAATGTTTCATGGCTTGGCTGTAAATTTACAGCTCCATCTGAATCCACAATCATCTGATAATGGAATCAAACTAATAAAACATCTGAATTATTTTGGTAGCATTTTACTATAACAATGTCAAAATTTTGTAGAAGCTTTGTAAATTAATTCTATTTAATTGGAGATACTGAAATGGAAATTCAGAATTTTATAAGATATATGGATACAGAAATGCTGAAAGATTTATGTTGCTCTTAAAGCCAACACATCCCACACATAATTTTAGAATTAAAATGGGAGGTAAATCATATTTTCACATAAAGTATTATGGAAAAATATTGAAAAAAATTTTGATCCATGGGCATAATGTAATCATTTACTCAAAATATGTGACTATGAACATTCAGATATCTTGGAGCTTATTTGAAGACTACTCAAGTATTCATATCTATATATATCAAGTCATTCTTTGGGGACAATTGAGAAAAGAACATTTTTTTTTAAATAGTCTTATTAAAGCAAAATTGAAATACAATAAAATATACATATATGAGGTATGCAATTTGGTCAGTTTGGGCATGTTTTGAAACACACGTAACCAATACAGTCAATATAAAAAGCATTTCCATTACTGTCTTTAAAGATTTGCAATCTTACAGACTGTGTTTCCTGCATGATTTATTACATTAGAAATCAACCACCTTAAAATATATAGAATCCCATTCCCACATGTCAACTACTTCAAAATTAAATGGCACTCTTATAAATATCCCACAGGTCAAGGAAAAAGCACAAGAAAAGTAAAAAAAAATTCTTTAACCAAGTGATAATAAAAGCTTAAAATATCAGAATCTTTTGGATGAAACAACGCTCAGGAAAACATTTATAACCTAAAGTACTTATATCAGAAAGAAGCTAGATTAACAAATTATTTCCAAATTAGGTAGTAGGAAGGTAAAATAATAAGGGTAAGAGCAGAAATATATGAACTAGAAAAGAAATAATATGGCTAAAAATTGATAAAATGAAGTAAGTTGGCTCTGGGACCGTGACTCAGAGATAGAGCACTCGCCTAGCACATGTGAGGCCCTGGGTTCAATCCTCCATACCACATAAAAATGAATAAATAAAATAAAGATATTGTGTCCAACAATAAGTAAAAAATAAATATTAAAAAATGAAACAAGTCTAACCAGAAAAAGCAAACACAGACACACACACACAAATTATTGAAAAGAGAGCTATTAAAATTACCCTACAGATGCTAAAACTATATTAATGTATATACAATTGTATGCTAACATATGTGATAGCTTATAATACATGGTCTATATTAGATAAGGATTCATCTGCTGCTGAGAAAAAAAGTGAACTCAGTCATTGATGGATGAAATATTCTATATATGTCTGTAAAGTCTAAATTATCATTTGTATTTTTTAGTTGTATAGCTTCTTTATTTGGTTTTTGTTTGGAGAATCTATTCAGTGGTAATAGAGGCTTGTTAAAATTATCTAGTATTATTGTGTTGTAGTTTATTTGATTCTTGAAACTGAGAAGGGTTTGTTTGATGTACATAAATGCTCCATTGTTTGGAGCATAAATATTTATGATTGTTATGTCTCGTTGATGCGTTATTCCCTTAAGCAATATGAAATGTCATTCGTTGTGCCTTCTGATTAATTTTGTTTTGAAGTCCACTTTATCAGATATGATAGAAATCCCTGCTTGTTTACAAGATCCATTTGAATGATGTTTTTTCTCCCATCCTTTTACCTTCAGTCTGTGAATATTTTTGCTTATGCAGTGAGACTCTTGAAAATAGCATATTTATGGGTCTTGTTTTTCAATTAAATCTGCCAGTCTGTTTTTTGCTTGATAGGTTTAGGCCATTTACATTCAATTTTATTGTTGAGAACTGATTTTTATTTCCTTCCATTTTGATTTATTTCTGGATTTTACTTTGAAATAGTTTCTCCTTTGACTATTATTCTAGCGTAATTCCTTCCTTTACTGTTTTTAACTTTTACTTATTTCTTCTTCATTAAATATTTTGTTAAGAATGTTTTTTAGTGCAGGCTTTCTAGTTGTGAATTCTTTTTAACTTTTGTCTATCATTTAAGGTTTTTATTTCACTTCAATTCTGAAGCTTAATTTTGCTGGGTATAGTATTTTCACCTGGAATCTATTTTCTTTCAGAGCTTGGTATATATTATTCCAAGACCTTATAGCTTTGAGGGTCTTGGTTGAGAAGTCAGCGGAGATCCAAACTGGTTTCCTTCTGAATTGTTTTTCTCTGAATGCCTTTAAAAGTCTATCCTTATTCTATGTATTAGGCATTTTCATAATAATGTGTTTTGGGGTGTGTGTGTGTGTGTGTGTGTGTGTGTGTGTGTTGTAATTTTGTATGTTTTGGTCCTGTAAGCCTCCTGTATTTGATTTTCTATTTCAATCTTTAGGTTTGGGAAATTTTCTGAGGTTATTTGATTGAAAAGATTGTGCATTCTTTGGTTTATATTGCAAAAACTTCATCTATCTCAACAAATCCGAAATTTGTTGTTTTCAGGTTACCCCATATTTCTTGGAAGTTTTGTTCGTGGTCTGAGAGAAGAGCCTTTGATTGGACTCCTAATTTAGGGATGTACTTAGGATGCTCCTCTTAAGAATAGAACTAACACAGAGTATATGCCCCTGTTCACTTTTGTACAAGTAGAAGAACATCATACATGCAACTCTCATTGCCTTTGGAACAAACTAAAGTGTTCTGATACATGTTGAGCATGTTTCTTTGCATGGATATGACAAAGGGATACAAATTCTAGGTTATATGAGTTCTTTGCCCATAAAGTTGATTGTGACACACTAAAGTAGGTATCCAGGAGAAACATGCATAAGTCTAAAGTATTAAGTATTTTCAAATGTAATCACAGAAAGTCTGGCAATTAAAGATTTAAATTCTGCTCCAGAAACAACTGTGCTTCAACTTGGAATGCTGTTTCTTGATACCAGCATTAAGTTGCTACATTTAATTAGGCCTTTGAGACTTGATTTTCAGAAATATAATATATATTGAGTACAAACAATTTAAAAAACATAAGAATGCTGAGAGACAAGAAAGAGAAGGGATAGACAAGTTAAAAGAATAAATATACAATAATTAATCACTTAATGGGACTGATGTTTATTAAGAACCTATTCTTTATGTAAAACAACCTGTTAGATCTAAATATTAGTAACATTTCTTATTGCATAAATGACTACAACGTAAGTTACTGAATATAGTTTTTAATGAATATCTTCATTTATGTCAATTTGTCTGGATTATTTGGGGTCTCACTTCTTAAAGTAATACATGACTCAGAATGTGTCTTTATATTTCAATAGAAAGGAAAAAAAACATGATCCTATAATAAAAAGTAAAAATTTATAAAAATGACACAATGCAAAACTTACTGGTAATAGAGAGTTCTAAATATAAATTAAACATTACTCCATGAGCCTCAAATATTCCTTCCATAAAAATGTTTTCATGGAAAAATGATAATTCTATAGACATAAAAAGAATATAAAAAACCTCTAACATGAATTGAAACTCATAATTTTCAATCCATTGGTGTATTATATACATATGAAAAAAATAATACCCAGTTTGAATATTTAGTTCTAAGTAACCTTCACTGGCAATGTACTCAAGACCCCTTGAAATCAGTGCAGAACTTGTGATCCCTCTGGGTTCACTTGGACCTAGTTTTTGCTTATTACTTACCTGTCATAGTGATGTGATAAAATAATTTGGTGCTATATCAAAAAACAGACTTGAAAATTTAAAAACACCATCAAAATTTTACAATGAAATCCCACTTTACAACTTCAGCAGTAACTGGCTGTTAGAAATGAAATGTTATTATAGTATTTTTAAATTGGATTTGAGTTCACAACCCTTTCATGTAATTAAAATATGAAGTGCAATAATTCAGAAATTATCAGTGAGAAAAATATTTTATTTTTAGCTTTTTTTCCTGGTCTTGAAACATGATCAAATGCTTCATGTGACTATTTGAAAAATAATGTTATATTATTGGATTTTAAAGACATCTTACCTCTGGGATCATACATCAAGTACACATTCATATTTCAAGATGAGATAGATATTAAGCTGACCAGTTTTACTTGTCAGATATAAATTGATACACAGCATCCCTGTTAAAGTACATATGTCTTTCTGGCATTATATCACTGCTTCAATACATGATCTATGTTGCTTAAGGAGACAGCTGCCATAGGGTCCACAATAGCATTGTCTCCAGAGTTATGTATTTCCATCTCTAAACTAAGCAAACTCATACATGCAAAAACACATGTGATTTATATATAGGTGGACAGTGTAAATCATATGTAGCATTAGAAATTAAAATGGTGCTGCTATGAAAACTTTTTAAAACTTTTTAATTTATTTAACTTATCTGTGAGACACACTAGTTTTGTTTTTTTGCTCTGACTATATATAATGTTATATGGGTCATTCTTTTTGTGAATTTTAGTTATTATTTTGTAGAGTTTTATGAGTCAAGACAAAATGTTCTTCACCACCCTGAAGTAAGTGATAATTTGAAAATACTATAAAGACCAAATTAAGTGAATAATTGAATTGTTTTGCCATCCAATATTTTTGGATCTATGTCATTCATGTTTTGATGTAAGTGAGAGCTAGCAGGCAGGGAAGTATCTAACCATGAAAACAATTTAATGTAAAGTGTTTATACTTGTTGTACCCTAATTCTCAGAAAACCAGGAGCATATTGATCCAGAAGAGAACTGTATACCTAATAACACAAAAAGATCTTTCAATAATTACTTCATCTTGAAGAGTCAAGGATCCCAATTGAAATTCTAAATAGTTAACAAAAATACATAACGTAGGTGGAACAGAAATTTATTTAGAATAAGAAGAAACTGAGTCAACAGAAAATCAACATCTTTTCAGTGTCAAATATTGATTCACATCTGTGGTATCAACTGATATGTGGTCTACAGACTTTCAGCTCAACATTCTTTGTATTGTGTCTTATATCAGTAAACATGATGAGAATAATTTGACAAAACTATACACCTACTTAGATGACTATATTAATATAACGTTTATACATAAGAAGAACCTTTCTTTTGACAAAATGAAAGATGCCGGTCTATATGATGACTCTGACTTTTATAAAGATTCCTCTAAACTAGATGTCATTCAACTTATTGCCTAGCATAATAAACAGATCATTAAATATTGTACATAATTAAATTTGAGTAAAGAGCTCTTTATCTGGGTTGGATTGGGATAGTTTAATTGGCTTAATTAATGAAGATAATTTTTAATAATAGTTAAGGATGTATGTGTGTAACCCAATTTTTCACCATGAGTATCTAAATGATACTTTAATTGAATATTTTGATTTAATGATTAAAAATAAGTCAATGTAAATGTATAATTATCTTATAAATATTCAGATAATAAAAATTAAAATAACAGATGATTACAAGTGCTTTTTTAAAAAAAAATGCAATTGAGAGGCCCTCAGGAATTTTTGTATTAAAATATGCCTAATTATAGATACATAAAATGACAGGAAGAAATAAACAGGAAGTAACAAGAAAAGAACCTGTAGATCCATAAAATTGGGATGAAGTGGGTAGTGAAATGAGAAATTTTCAGTTCTCTATTATTGTTTCTTGAAGTGTGTGGATGTGTGGGGGAAGAGGAGAACAGAAAGATTACTTGTAAAACATTTCTAAGGAAATTTGATTTTTGTCACTGTGAGTTTTAAGGAGTATAATTTAATCCAGACTGTTTTATCAATTGTCTAAGCATGAGGGCTGGGATATAGCTTAGTAGGTAGAGTGTTTGCTTAGCATGCACAAGGCCCTGGGTTCAACCCCTAGTACCCTTCACCACACACACACACACACACACACAAATCAATTGTCTAAGCATGAACTTTTCACCTTTGTTTTCATTTTACTGATTATATTAATCACATAAATTTCTAATAAACAAGAGAAAGTTACAATGAAATATAACATCTCCTATAAAAACAGTGTCTTACAGAATTTGTGGAAAAGTTTTGTAGACTATAAAATAACTTTTCCCTAATTAATCCAAATTGCATAATAAGGACATATAAAAGCCCCAAAATATTATAGAATAAGTTAAATTAAAAGATACGGTTTTTCTCACAGTTACGATAATGGCATAAAAATAATCTGTGGATAAGCAGAGTATTGTGTATAAAGTTTTCTTTGGGTTTAACTACACCCTTTCTGAAATATGTATATTCATCTTGATTTTGAGATTTTATATGTGATTATTTTGTATTAGTGCATTATAATTATACATAATATTGGAGTTCATTTTGACCTAATTATATAAGCATGTAAAATAATTTGTTCCAATTCAATCCCCAGTACTTCCCCTTTTCCCTTGTTCTCCTATTCCAACCCAAATTCTCTTTCCTTTACTCTACTGGTCTTCTTTCTATTTATTAACATTTTTAAAATCGGTGCTTTATAAATATACATAAAGGTGAAATTTACTGTGGTATACCATATATAAACAAAAGGTAGTTCAGTCAATTTCATTCCTCTTCCTCTCCTTCCATTTCCTCTC
>NW_026000023.1:398313-446883 GCF_001458135.2 Marmota marmota marmota
AGATTCATTTTATTAATAAAATATCAACATGAAAAGTATTTGGCATAATATATACCTACTGATTTCTGCTGAAGATCAAGGTATTTCTTCATGTGTTAGAATTTAAAGATCAGTTTTCAATGATTTTAAAGTTTGTCTTAGAAGTTCAATAATTAGAGTCAAATATAATAATCCATAACAGCTATATCAACAATTTTTAAGATGATGTACAAGAGTTTGCTAATTAGAGTGGCCAGAACTTCATTCTTATTTTATTCCTACATACACACAAACAGATCAGTTACATATTCCTGAGCCATATCTCAAAGTTTATATTCCCATTAAATTTTATGGTACAAAAATGAATATTATATTCCATTAAAAAGCATTTTATTTTGAAAAAAATCAAATGGACTTGTATTTTCTTTCAACAGTTAAATTGACAATAAACGCATAATTTAAATTGTACAATTTGAAAGTTTTACACATGTCTGCAGTCAAGAAACTGTCACCATCTGAAAGTGAGCAAAACATTTATCATTCTAAAGAGTTTCCTTTTGACCATTTATAATATCTCCCTACTGCCACTCTGAAATCCCTTCCTCCAGTGACAACTGATCTTATTTCTGTATTACATATTACAATGCCTTTTCTAGAATCATATGGTTCATTCAGGATATTAGAGACTCATAGAATTATGGTGTAAATTGAGAGGTCAATCTCTTGTTACTGAGCAGCATTGACTTCATGAATATGTTGCACTTTATCCATTTGCTTGATGATGAACATTTGGGTTGATTTAAGTTTGGGGTTATTATAAATGAACGTGTGTGAAAACTTATATACAAATCTTTTGTATGAATGAACATACTCATTCATTTTCTTGATTAAATACCTAATGATGCAATGGCTAGATCATCTAATAGACATATTTTAATTTTTAAAGAAACATCATTTTCCCATCCACAATATATGTGTCATTTCTAGTTTCACTACATCTCTGGTTCTTTCACATCTTGACTAGAAATTGTAGCTTTCATCATTATTAACTTTAGCAATTTTAATACATGTATAGTGATATTGTGATTTTATGTGGAATTTTTCTAATGTTTAAAATGCTAACAATCATTGTATACTTAATTTATTATTCATATTATCTTTTGGGTGAAATCTCCATTCAAATATTTTGTCTAATTTTAAATTGGGTTGTTTGCTTTTGTATAGATTTTTGAGCTTTCTTTAGACAATGTGATTAAGGGCCTTTATTAGATATATTTGCAAATACTTTTTTCCATTCTGTATATTGTCTTTTAATTCATTCTCTCTCTCTCTCTCTCTCTCTCTCTCTCTCTCTCTCTCTCTCTCTCACTTTTTTGTGGTACTGGGGATTTATCATTACAGATTTTATTCATATATCAGATTATCCCACTGCATGTGAGACAAGTACTCTGCCATCTGAGCTATGTTCCCAGCCCACATCTTTTCATTCTCTTAATTATACTTTTGAAGAGCATACATTTTTAATTTTGATGAAGTCTAACTTACCAAGTTTCATTTTAGTGGTGTTTTTTAAAAATTATTATTATCTTTTCCTAACTCATGCACACATTTATCTTGTTTTTATTTATAACATTTGGTTTCATATTCAGGTCTATAATCTATTTTGAATTTTTGATTATGATATGAGATTTGTCAAAGTTTATTTTTGCTGCATGTGGATATACATTTGTCCCAGGACCATACATTGGAGATTATCATTTCTTTAGTAAATTATTTTTGCACCTTTTTCAGATATACATTTCTCAACTCTATTTTGTTCTATTGATCTGTTTGTTAATCTTCACACAAATCAAACTTTATCTGCAATACTATGTCTATAGATATTTTTCAATTTCTAAATTTATTCTTCCTTTGCAGGAATATTTAACTATTCTGAATCATTAGTATTTATCTATGAATTTTGAATTTGACTCATCAATTTCTAACAAAATGTTGATGAATTTTTCAAGCTTAAACTATATTTACAGCAGGACTTTGAGGACATTGATGCAAGTACAAATGACAATCTCATATTTGAAAATTTATTTATTTGTGCAACTGCAGTTCTTCCACCTAAACCTGAATTGTAGAAGATTTATGTGTAATTTAGAAACATGTTTAAAAACAAATATATAGAGCAGAATCTAACAAAGAGATTAATAGACATTTTTCTGTTACAGGTCAGTCAAAATTCTAGAAGACTTTGAAGACAACATATTGTCTGTGCTAATTTTTAAAAATAAATCTTTAAAAATGTAAAAGAAAATTTCTTAGCTTGGGTGTGAACAAAACAGGCTATGTGCTGGATTTTGTCAGGCCTTTAAGTAGAATTCTTTAAATGCCTTTCTGATGAGAAGGTTATCAAAATCTGACACACATGGTTTGATATAATTATTTGCACTTATATAGTGAAAAATAATATGAAATATATAATAACTAAATGGCTATATCTGGATCTGGGCATTGAGATATAATCATTTTGGATTATGGCTTAAGAATTAGAGTTATAAATATTCACACATTACTTTAATGTGTTAATAAGATGTAGTAAAACTGCAATAAAATGTAGAGCCATATTTAGTTTCATAAGTGGAATGATGCTTATGAGGATGTAACACTGCAAGGGTAGAGGAGGAAGACATTTTTTGAAATGTTTTCCTACCAAAGGTACAAAATTGATGGGTCCCTCCAGGTGTTTCTCTTTTGGAATAGTGCCATATGTGGTAGTGGTAGGAATGTCAGCTTTTTAAATATAGTGGTTCTTGATCCAATTCATATAGCTGTTAGTGCATTTCTTGCAAAGAAAAATGAAATTTTTCTGGACAATGCAACATACAGTGAAATATCAGATATTTAAAATTTTGTTATTTAAATTAAAATATTGTTAAGGAGATAGAAATACTAACAACCTTGATTTATCATTACAGATTTTATACGTATATCAGATTATCCCACTGTATCACAGATATGTATGCAATTATAAATATAATATTTAACTTAAAATAGAAACATTATATTTGAAAAATATTGATTTGATATTGATTTTAATCAGAATTATTATTATTTTAAAATACATTATATATTTAAATTATACAACATGATGTTGCAGAATACATACTGATAATAATGTGGTTACTACAATGAAGCAAATTAACCTATCCACCATTTCACATAGGTATCCTTTTTTGTTCGTGTGTGTAAAAAGCAGCTCACATCTACTGATTTAGCAGAAGTCTCCATTATTGTTCAGTTTTATTGACTATAGTTTTTACATGAGGACCATCTTGGTTATCGTCTCATAGCTGTCTTGGTTATCAGGTCAACTGTCATGATATCAGTGCTTGTGTTTAAGTATCCCTTACTTATTAAACTCTCCAAAGCATAAGAATGGTGATGCTACTCAGCCATGGTGGCACACTTTTGTAATCCTAACTAGGAGGATTAAGGCAGGAGATCACAAGTTCCAGACCAACCTCAGAAACTTAGTGAGAACCTCAGCACCTCCTGTAGATCTTATCTCAAATAAAAAATAAAAAGGTCTGGGAACATAGCCCAGTGAAAAATCATTTCTGGGTCCAATCCTCAGTAACAACAACCAGAGGAATGGGGACTGTCAATACGGATGTGCCACAAAGAAGTGGTGATGTGTTCCTTCTAGGTAAAAAAGTGAGCATTTTTTATTTAATAAGGAAAGAAAGAATATAGTATGCTGAGATTGCTAAGACCCACAGTAAAACACTAAGTCTTCCATTCCTGAAATTGTAAAGAAGAATAAAAAAAAATACCCTTTGGTTTTACTGTCATGTGACACACTACATGAGTCATGGCCACAGTGCATGAAAAACACTTAACTTTGATGGAAAAGGAATTAAATTTGTGTACTATAAGAAAAAACAGCATTTAAAGGGTTCAGTACTATCCCTGGTTTCCTGTGGACCCTGGAGATCTTAGAATGGTATCCTCTATGGATAAAGTGGGACATGTAATTGTTTGGGACATTACTAGAATTAAAAGTATGATATAAGTCATAAAGCATCACACATAAGAAGTTTTCAACATACAATTTTAAATACTCATCCTTTAATAATTAGTCATATTGAACAAGTTAGTCATTAACATCTTTAGATAAGAAAGGATGTTGACCAATATTTATTAACATACCAATTAGCACAGAGGGACAAGACAAAGATTAGCCAGAAGTTAGCTTTGATTTTTCCTTTCTTTCTGAAGAAGCAATTGAGAATTGGGATATAAGTAAGTAGCTGATTGTTGTGGTTTGCAAAGAGAAAGACTAGAGTAACAATGGTGTTTCTGTCATCTTTTATAATATAAATAAATATATTTTGTTGCTGTGACCCAAAGACCCGTCAAGAACAACTTTAGAGGAGGAAAAGTTTCAGAAGTATCAGTCCATAGATAGCCTGACCATTCCTCTGGGCTCAAGGTGAGGCAGGACATCGTGGTGGTAGAAGTGTGGTGGAGGAAAGCAGTTCAAGACACCACACCAGGAAGGAGTGAGAGAGCTAAACTCAGTTCACAAAATATATACCCCAAAGGCATATCTCCAGGGAACCATGACTTCCAGCCATACCCTATATGCCTTCAATTACCACTCAGTTAATTCCTATGAAGGGACTAATTTACTAATTGGGTTAAGGTAGGCATTTCACTCATAAATCTTCTTGCATTATTTCACACTTGAACTCTTGGGGGACAACTAATCCAAACCATAACAGATGGTCAGAATTGTGGATAATTAATCCTATTTAGTCAGGAAGTAATATTGGAACTATAACCCTGTTAAACATTGGATGGTTTCTTTTGGCTGTGTTAAAATAAATATATTAAAACGTTTTCTAATTCTTTCCTGACAGGCAATCAGCCCTCTATGTCCATGGATTTCCTATGTGAAGATTTAACTAACCGTAGATCTAAAATTTTTTTTAAAAATTTGCATCTTGGGCTGGCGATGTGGCACAAGTGGTAGCACGCTTGCCTGGCATGCGTGGGGTGCTGGGTTCGATCCTCAGCACCACATAAAAATAAACTAAAAAGATGTGTGTTGTGTCCACTGAAAACTAAAAAATAAATATTCAAAAAAACTCTCTCTCTTTAAAAAAATTGCATCTGTACAGAGTTTTTTGTCATTATTCTCTAAAAAATACGGCATTAAAAAAATTTGCATTCAATTTACCTTATATTTTGTTAAAAGAAAACTAGAGATCATTTAAAATATGCAAAAAAGGATACATAGGTTATATGAAAATATTATACCATTTAATATAAGGAACTTGAGCATCTGTGTATTTTGGTAATCAAGGGGTCCTAGGTACATCATTCTAAATCTTCAGAAACATTATCAGTAAAACCTACCAACCTCAGCCCTATCTTTGCCAAAAAATTTACTTTTTTTAATATCCTGCAAAATATTGGGCTTATAGTTAATAACTACAGATTATTTTAACTGATTTGTTTGCTTTATGTTCAAATACTTTGCTGGAAAAGACATCACTATCTACCTTTTCATTATATCTTTAACAATTATCTTCCAAAGCCACCAAAGATTATTAAAGTTAAATATACAATTTTACTTGTTATTATAAACTCCATGAAAATGCTTCCTAGTTAGAAACACTCGAAGATCTCATGGATTAGCATTAATATCAAGTCATTCTAAAAAATTCATGATTGTCATACCCTACAATCTCTCCCATTGCATTCTCTTAATCGCCAGATACATTAATGAGCACCTATTCCATGAATCACTGGTTGTCGTTTCCCTCATTGCCATACTAAAGTCAAGATAGTCAATATCTAATTATTATGTCTCCACTCAAATATTGAGATGGCTATCACTCAGCATAAAACAACTAAGTAACAGAATTTCATCGCCATTGTTGTTTTCCTCTAACTTCCCTTATGGGAGGTTTATATAGATATTTTACAAAGTAGAAAATATCTCTGAGTATCCAAAATTGAACTTGGACTCTGTCTTTTCATTTCCAAAAGAGTGTATCCATTTTGTTGATAGAAATAAAAAAGATTAATGACCCATTTTTCTTTGACAACAGCAGCAGTTTACATTATAATAGAGAAATTCAATCAGGCTAGAAATGACTGTATCAATGTTTTTAGACTGGTAGAATTCTATTTAAGGATCTTTTCTTTAAGTGACTTAAATGATAAGTCTTAAAGAATTAATGCAGCTTCTAAAAAAATGTCAAATTTGCTCCAGGTGAGTAGTTTATTCTGTTTAATTTTGGCATATTTTATCTCTAAAATAAAAATAACTAGAAATATTTTAAGGTAGGTTATTTTGGTTCATTGTTAATGAATCTATATTTTCCTAACATAAATGGGAGTAATATTCATTTCAATTTTTAAATGAAAGGGATTATGGAAATAATTTATCATAATAATTAGTTATAAAAATAAAAAATAAGGTTAGGTTGAAAGTGTCATATATTTCTAGGTAAATTTGTCATGCCAGTAATATGTTTCATTAATGTAAAAAAATTCAATATATTGTCATGTTGTACCTATCTTGTCACTGCCTTCATCACTACAGCCCTCTCAAGAGCCAGCCAAATTATTCCTTAGGGAAAAGTCAGCTTTAGTCATCATGAGAAATAATCAGATTCCACAGTTGTGTTGTGAAATTGCACCTTGTGTAGAACACTTGATCAGTTTAACATTCATAAGTTTGCAGTTCCTGGTCTTTCTGTGGGAAAAAGCAATCCCACAGTGTCATCCTAATAGGTGAAGTTACTTGGTAAGCTCTCCCCAAGACCACAGGGTCACAGGAGCAGGGATGCCTACCAAGGCTTTATCCTAACCAGCAAGACAAATCCAACCTCTTCCTGTATGGGCACAGATGTAGTTGCTTAAAGATTTTGGTGTTCTCCAAATATGTCTGTTGCATTTCTTTAGATAAAGATGAAGATGGGGCCTTCAAAATGTGGCAACTAATGCTGTTTTGGGCAAGTGGAGAAATTTATTAATGTCTTGTAGGTTTGGAATTGTAGTAGTGAAAGGTCATTTATTGCTTTTCAGGCCATGGGCTAGATGAAAGCTGTCTAGAAATCTAAATAAGGAAGTAGGCTTTCAAAATGAATGTGGACTAATTTATAAATGTATGTTGTAACATGTCAACTTTAATAACAATAATTATTAAATTTCCTGTACTAATAATTGCTCTGGATAATATCTAATTTAGTCATCATAACAATCCTATGGACAAGCTATATTTATTCCATTTTACATTGTAGGAAACTGGGGTTTAGAAAAGGAAAATGAGGACCTTAAGATTAAAATTGGTATTCAAATTTAAATATATCTCATCCCAAAGGCATGTCCTTAACCACTACCCTGCCTTGCCATCCTCTTCTTTCAAAGGACTGGGGTATATGTCTCTTGGGCTGAACAAAGAGTGATTCTAGGGGGGAAAATCCATTTCATCCCTATATTGTCTTTGGAATTTAGACTATTTAATATTTATACCTCAAGCAAAGAATCTATGCCTGGAACATCTGAAAAGTGATTTTTTTTATTTTTCAACATGAAAGGCAACACATCTTCTTGTCATAAATTTTCTATAAGAACCTAGAAAAAGTGTAAATGCTTTTCATTTTTTCCATGACACTGCATCACCCTGAGTCAACCTAAAAAAGAAAAATGCAAAATTATTGTACTGTCATATTATTTCATATTCTTTAAAATAATCACATCAAATCGATCTGAACTTTTCAAAGGCTCTCTAGTATAGCTGAATAGAATGCAGCAATGGGGCAAATTTGGTTTAGGATATATGAAAAACTCAAATTTTATCTTGAAAGTAAAAATTATGAAACTAATTTTTGTTTGAAATAAAAAAGGAAGAGGTATGGAATAAGGGTCATTCCCATTTTAGTTCACAAAACGTGAAAGACCATAAATGTTTACATGTTATAAAATCCCATATTTTTAGTATAAATTGATGAACTTTCAACTTTTGATGAAATCTATCAAAAATTGTTTTAGAATTACTAATTAAATGTTGCTATAGTGTAGAGCAGTTTTAATATTTCAAGGTTCTCTTCTCTTCTGGGAGCTGAGTTACATTCTATGGGGTTTTGAATTTGACATTTCATTTAACTTTTAGTATAATAGTTGCCATGTTCCAGTGATGAATTAGAATCTTAGCCAAATTTAAGTATAATTGGTAAATCTGCCCTAAACATAATAATGTCAAAAGGTAGAGTTTCTAGCTAACAAAATTTGGAGGTCAGACTCATTGAGCTACTATATATAATCTAACTCCAAGAATTAATCTACCTAAACTACTTCAAATGCTGTTTTTTATTCAGTCATGCATAAATATAGCAAATTTTAAATGAACTATTTTGAATGCATATTTGAATTTATACTAAAAGAAGGAACATTGACAAGAGACAGAAATAAAACAAATCAATATTTTAAAAATGAAGTGTGAAAGCAAACCAGTATTAAAGGTTTTGTTTACTGTTTTCTACTCTGTGTATGAAAAAGCTGCTTTTAAACAGCTTTATGAATAAGAATGTCTGTGATTGAAAGATTTATTTTATTAATAAATATATTTAGATACTTAAAAATTAAAAATCTTAAGTATTTTAAATATTATATATCTAAATGTTTATAGATACTTAAAACACTAAAATATTTTTAGATACTAAAAATATTAACCAATATTTTTAGATACTTAAACACCTATGTAGACCAGAATCAAGTTGATTCTGAAAAGTAAAGCATCCCCTATGCTTATATACAAGAGACTTGTAACAATGAAATGCTTCTGGAGTCTTTGATTCACATTTTCAAGTGGATGCCTTTTTTCTACTTCATGCTGTCTAGCCATGTTCCAAAACAATGTTCCTTTGGTTAGAGGTAGGGCTGATTTGCTCCCATCACTCTCTTTTAAGAACTTCTTGATTATCCTTGTTTGTAATTTTTCATATGAACTAAACCATCAACTTGACAAATACTAAGAAGAATCTTAAAAACAAAAATCTTGATAATTTATTTGCTGAGATCAGAGTAAATTTATAAAATATGATCTTTAGATTGTTAAGTTTTTGTATATAAGAAAACTATTAGCACAAAAGGACCCAGTCGACAAAAACTCCATGGATCACCACAGCGTTTATTCAGGAATGGAATTACACCTCCAATGGACCCACTCTCCTGGTGGAAAATGAGCCACTGGACAGAGGAGGGGACTGGGCTTATATTGGTTATACTGACAAGTAACTTAATTAATGAGCTTGTCAGTTTGGGGCACTTAGGAATTTGAGGTCTGTCTTACTGGGCGAGATGGGGAGTCTAGGGTCAGTGGTCAGTTTGGGGCACTCAGGAAACAGGTTTGTGAGAATTTGAAAATTTGTTTTTACTGGGTAATATTTTTACTTGGAGAAGAATAGAGGGTCTGGGGTAAGCATGCAGTGCTTATCTCTTTCCCTTCAGGGTCTCATTGTTCTGTCATAAGAAAAGGATTTATTTGGGGAAGGATCAATGCTTTGGCTTCCTTTCTAGGGATTGTTCTGTCACTGGGAAAGAATGCACTGGGAAAGGATCAACACCATCAATGTGCTGTTTTTCTCTTCAGTCCCTCTTCCAGGCTATACTCTTTTTGGGTTTGCCATTTTCCATATCTAATAAGAACAGTGTGCTTTATATTCATCCAAATTTACCTTTGTGTCTTTTAGAAGCATGTGATTGTTTTCTTATATAGATTTTTTTTTCATATTTTTAGCATATCCCTTGGGTTTTTGTTTTGTACTTCTTACAGAGAATAGGGAGTTGTAGCATTTGTCTTCTAATTAGCTTATAGGAAATTCACAAATAAAACATACAGATCAATAAACATCATTAGTTAAAAACCACACAAAGTAACAACATTCCCATTGTAGTCATTTTTTGTTTAATCAAGAAAAGGAACACTGAGCTAGGTACTCTGGCATATGCTTGTAATTCCAGCTACTTTGGAGGTTGAAGCAGGAAGATCTCAAGTTTGCGTTCAGCCTGGGCAACATGGCCAGACCTTGTTCCAACAAAACAAAACAAAGAAAGGAAATGTTATCAATAACCCAGAAGAGGAGGCCCCTGAAGCCTTCTTCAAAAGCATTGTCTTTCAAGATTCTGACATGTAATATCATATATTAATCTTATCTGATTTTGATCTTCACTTTAATAGAATCATAGAGTATAATCTTTTTTTCTGACCTTTTTTTTGCTAAGATTATGTTTGCAAATTTCAATTACGTTTTTGTAATTGTTGTTTACTCAGTGAATGTATCTGTCACAAGCCATCCATGGGTTGTGTGTGGGTCATCATGCATCAAAGCCTGTTGTATAGAAACATCTGGTGTCTGGGAATGACCAGTGGACATTTTCTCTGGTCAATTGCCCAGGGACAGTATAAATTTCTATCCCACTCGTGGTGGCCCACATAGCACCTGAGATTGGTGTATCTTGCCAAGATGTCAATCAACCAGCTGACCACAAGACATCACAAAGGAAGACTCTGCCCTTGAAACCTTATCCCTTTTATGAACCCCCTTAAATAAACCACTGGAGCCATCTTTCCTTTGTCTAATTCTAGCACCCATGTGGACTAGATCTACAGTGGCTCTGCTTTATATAAATATATTTCTGACTATTTGTGTTTTGTTCTCCACTAATTATTTGAGACTTTAAGTTTTCTGGTGGCTTTCATCATCTGCAGGAAGAAGAAGAACACCCCAATGAGATGATGGACATATCCTCAATTATATATCCCACTTGATAAAACATTGAAAAATTACAGATTTGAATTAGATCCTGTATTGGATATTATAAATAATGGTGGTAAAACTCTTCTTGTGTATTTTTTGGGGGGGAGTACTGGGATTGAACTTAGGGGCACTCAACCACTGAGCCACATCCCCAGTCCTATTTTTATTTTATTTGAAACAGGGTCTCACTGAATTGCTTAGCACCTTGCGAAATTGCTGACGCTAGTTTTGATCTCTAGATCCTTCTGCCTCAGTCTCCTGAGCCACTGGGATTACAAATACCACTGTGCCTGGCTTGTGTATGTTTGTGGTTAATGTATGCATTTGGTTTGCATGTATCTATATATGACAGTTATAAACAATTGTTGGGTTATATGATTCATGTAATTCAGGTTTAGTAATTGATATCAATTATTGTCCTAAAGTAATTGTATTAATGATTTACAACACTGTCATAATGTTTGAGAGAATCCAGGTTGTCTTTTTTTGTTTTTTGTTTTTTATGTAAAGATGTGATCTCTGTGAAGGAAACTAATTACTAATGTTGAATATACAGTACATAGTCATGTGACTACTGTTGCCTGAAAGATATTTCATCTCTCTATTCCTCATATCACTAATATTTCTATCCAAAATGAAAGAATGTTAAAAAATGCAATGTATTGTATGATTATATTAATGATACTAAAATAGATCATCTGGTTTTTATTTATGATGAATGTATATACTCACATATGAAGCTTGTAAACGTTTTATTTTTGGTACCTGGGATTGAACCCAAGGTTGCTTAACTACTGAGCAACTCTCAGCCCTTTTCATGCTTCATTTTGAGACAAGTTCTTGCTAAGTTGCTTAGAGCCTTACTAACTTTCTGAGGCTAGCTTTGAAATCCAGATCCTCCTGCCTTAATCTCCTGAGTTGCTAGAATTGCGGGAGTCTGCCTGAAGCTCAACCTAACAGTGAAATTTGAATATATTTGATACTTTTCAAAAAGAAAGTTTTGATTTCCAAATATATAATATCTTTTTTTTCATTCTCTGTTTTCACTGAACACCATAACATATTGGCTCAGGCATGGAATTCACTAATAAGACCCTTAATGCTCAACAAATGAATTCAAGAGTCAATAGGTAAATTTCCATCAAAGTAAAAAAAGAAATGATTAAAAGTATGAAGAAAAAGCCTATGAAATTGGCGGAACTCTTTGCTAGTTACTCCTCCTACAGGGAATTAATATCCAGCATATATAAAGAACTAAAAAACTTAACACCAAAAAAAAAAATCCCACTAATAACCCAGTCAATAAATGGGCAAGACGATTAAACAGACATTTCTCAAAAAAAGAAAAATACAAACTACTAACAAATACATGAAAAAAAATGTTCAACATCCCTAGAAACCATGAAGTGAAAAACAAAATTATACAGATTTCATTTCACCCCCATAAAAATAGAAATTTTCAAAAATACAAATAATAATAAATGCTGGGGTGGATTTGGGGTAAAATGTACAGTTAGTCCTTTTATCTATGTTTAACCTTTTCAGAAAATAAATTTCTAGGTCATCCCAGAAAAATAACCCAACAAATGTGAAACTATGCCTTGTTTGTCATGAGCTGTTCATGGGTTGCATGTGGGTCAGGGCACATGGAAGCCTCATAGATAAGACATCTGGTATCTGGGACTAACCTGTGGGCATTTCCTTTGGTCAATTGCCTAGGGACAATGTGAAACTCTTTCCCTCTGTGTTATGGCCCACACAGCACCTGAGATGGGTGTGCCCTGCCAAGATGTCAATCAACCTTCTGACTGCAAGACATCAGAAAGCAAAACTCTATCCTTGAAAACTTATGTTTTTCTGCCTTTGATGTAAAACCTTAAATAAACCTCTGGAGCCATTTTATGGTTAGTTCTAGAACCCATGTGGACTAGATCTATCAGGGTTTTCACATTATGTAAATATATTTTTGAGTATTTGTGTTTTGTTACTTATTAATTATTTTAGATTATAGGTTTTAGGGTGACTTGGATTCCTGGGCAGAAAGAAGAACTCTTTATTGAGACACTGGCTGTCATTTCCCTCCCCCAAAACTTGTTTACTTATGTCATAGACATGTGGACTATTATGGAGATCAGATATAAATTTAATGACATCCCCATCACCAAGACAAACAAAGCTTCTTAGTATAACATAAAAATATCTCACTTAGGTAAATGTTTGTAAATTTGAATTCTAATTTTGGTTAAAAATTGAACACTACCTGCTTGTGTTATTATACCAAAGTTTTGCATAGCTACTAATGAGAGAAATTGGATAAAGCATGCATATTATCTCTCTGTACTCTTTCTTTTTTTTGCTTTTGTTTTTATCTCTTTTGTTAATCTTTATTGGTACATTATGATTATACATCATAGTGGAGTTTATTGTTATGCATTCATACATGCACATAACTTAACTTGGTCAATTTCACTCCAGAGCAATTCTGTTGTCCTTCCTCCCTCCTTCCCTCGGATCCCCATCCTCTAGTCTACTTTTTAAATTTATTTATTTATACATGACAGCAGAATTCATTACAATTCTTACTACATATATAGAGCACAATTTTTCATATCTCTGGTTGTATACATAGTATATTTACACCATTTTGTGTCTTCATACTTGTACTTTGGATAATAATGATCATCACATTCTACCATCATTAATTATCCCATGTCCCCTCCCTTCCTCTCCAACCCCTCTGCCCTATCTACAGTTCCTTTATTACTCCCATACTCACTATCCCTATCCTACTATGAATCATCCTCCTTATATCAAATAAAACATTCAGCATTTGTTTTTTGGAGATTGGCTAACTTCACTTAGCATTATCTTCTCTAAGTCCATCTGTTTACCTGCAAGCCATGATTTTATTCTCTTTTATTGCTGAGTAATATTCTATTGTATATTATATATGCCACATTTTTTATCCATTCTTTTATTGAAGGGCATCTATGTTGGTTCCATAGTTTAGCTATTTTGAATTGTGCTGCTATAAACATTGATGTGAACTCACAATTATTTTAAATTAAAAAATAATACAAAATAATGATAGTTATGTTGAATTTATTTTATAATTTAGTTATTATCACGAATAATTTAGGTAATGCATATTCAAGTAATTCATTTTTAAAATAGTAAATATGTCTTTAGATGAAGAAAGTCTGTTTTAAAAAAATATTGTAATCTGGGCATGACACTAGGCATCTTTAATCTCAGCAACTCAGGAGAGTGAGGCAGGAGGATCACAAGTTCAAGAACTTCCAGGCAAAAAAATTAAAAAGGGCTGGAGATGTAGCACAGTGATAGAGTGCCTCTGGGTTTCAATCCCCAGTACCACAAAATAATATGATTTATAAAATGTAACATATATTGATATATATATACACACACACATACGTACATATATATACACCTATATACATATGTGCCGCAGTCTGGCTGGGCACA
This sequence comes from Marmota marmota marmota, assembly GCF_001458135.2. Taxonomy (NCBI): domain Eukaryota; kingdom Metazoa; phylum Chordata; class Mammalia; order Rodentia; family Sciuridae; genus Marmota; species Marmota marmota. The sequence goes on from NW_026000023.1 coordinate 412,605, forward strand.
AATCATGAACCACTGAAGCAGGAACAAACTTTATTTCTGAACTCCACCAGCACACTCCACACACGCTCCCGGGAACTCCCCTGAATGCCACGCAACTCCTCCAGGAACCACCAACTGTAAACCCCCCCTCCGGCACTTCCCCAACCAATGGGAACTCTCTGGGAATCCCCGCGAGAACTCCAAAGTAGCAGGCCGAGGTGGACATCAGGGGCCTAATATTACAATTGAATACACAGCTTAACACAACCATTATCATCTCAATGGCTTGCTGGCATCACCTCTCAACCACTCCATTCTGGCATAAATGCCATGTGTCATTCTGACTGGGCTATGGCTCTCAGCACATATGTATATAGGTATATACAATATACCTATATAGATAGATAGATATCAATGTAAACCCATGATAGATCATATATTTCTGTGTGTATATGTTTGTGTGTGTATATGTATGTGTTTGTGTGTAACACACAAACATATACACATACACACAGTGAAAAAACCTGCCATGAGTTTATTGAAGAAGATAAAGACATTACTGTAGAAGAGGATGAAGACATGCTTTATACTTATCTTTAACGTTTTAGTTTTTATTATATGTCTTACAGTTTTTTGAAATATAATAAAATATCAAATACAAATTTTTATTATACCCTATTTTGGATAAATCTTTGAGAAGAGTGATCAAATTCTCTCATATTCATAAGTGAAATGCTAGAACACATAAATAAAATTTGCCTAAAAGTCCTGATAGATAAGTGTTTTTTTTTAATTTTCAATTTTTACATTGTTAAATTTATTTTTCTTTCTTTGGTTGTGCTAGGTTTTGAGAATAAGACTGTTTTTATAAACTGTATCTAATCAAGGGGCTGTATATTTAGAAAGAGGATACTTTCAGATTGTTTTAATTGTTTAAGAGGGGTAGGAAAACCCTTTACATCATTCAAGGAGGATTTTTAATGGGTTTTGTTAAAGTCCTTGTCCTCTTCAGTTTGGAAGATACATTGGGACCACTTCTGATTCATGGTTGAGGAACTGAAGGCTGAAGTCTGTATTTAGATCTTCAAATTTTGGTGGGAAAGTAAGAGGTAGCTCTGTTCACTTTCAGAATATATAGAAGTAAATGTGTCTGCTTCTGCTGGTCAAGAATGGGCATAAGAGGAAGACCTAATCTGAAATTTTCTCTCCTGGCATTCGGTGATATCTCAGGAAAAGAGCTGGCTGAGGCTGTATCAACTTTATCAACATCAGGGAAGAAACATACCTAATTCCTGTTAGAAATGAATCACTGGCATCAAAAAGAGCTGCCTGTGACTATTTCCCTGCATTGCCTGTGAGAAGGGACCTTCAGCCCCAAGTTTTAGAGAATCTGCTTTCAACCTTAATAAATGTTGAGAAATTCAGAAAGTCATGTAAACATTAGTATAAACAAGACGAAGAAGAAACTTTCAATCATTGTAAAAGTTTCTACACAGCTCTTTCATTGCAATCAGCCCTTTCCATATTGTGGACACACACACCAAAAATATGTTTTCTGTGAAAAAGAGATTGGTTTTGCCTATTCTAAAATTTAACATAATGGAAGACAGCTAGATTCTTAATCAAAAGGAATCAGAGACTTAGCAATTTATTGTCTCCCAAACTTGAGAGTAATTTGCAGAAAAGTGGAAGATAGAGGACAAAGCTTCTATTAGTCCAGGCTTTTTCAGAGGAGAAAATAAACATGTGTTTTGTGTACACACAGTGACTTGCCATGGATATTGAGCTTTCCCAAATACCTAGTGAAATACAAATGTCATGTCAATGGTGGGAATACTATATTGTTCAGGGGGAAATGACCAAAAAGACTGTATGTTCATTACAGATTTAGTGTTCTTCAAATAGTCTTGATATGCAGTTGCTTGAACCTGCAAGTGCAGAACCCACCGATACGATGACCAGCTGCATCTGCTCCAGCACTGTTGGTTGTCTTTTCATCTGCTAACAGGGTCTGCCATAGAACAAAAATGTTGATTTGCAATGTAATGAAATCCAATTTATTGATTATTTTATTTTATGTATTCTTTTTTTGTGTGTGTATAATGTAAGAACTTTTCTCCAAGCCTTTCTTTCAGAGGATATTCTCTGGTTTTGTATTCTCATCAATTTATATGAAATTTAAATGAAACTTCATTTTTTTGCATATCAATGCTTTGTATTTTGTTATTTTTCAAACAGTAAACTAGCTTTGTATACTTGAAATTAACACCACTTTGGCATGTTGTTTTTTTTTTTTTTTCACTATATTGCTGAATTCTACTTATAAGTATTCAATTTGTTAACATTTGCATCTATTTCATAATGTTATATAATTTGCACTTTTTTTTTCTTTTTTTGTCTATAATAATTCTCTCTTCCAGTATTATTTGTTAGAGTATTCTTTCTCCACTGTATCCTTGGCACTGTTGTCAAAGATCAGATGGCTTTAAAACTGAGGATTTAATTCTGAGATTTCTGCTCTGTTCCATTAAACTATATGCCTGTTTTTATGCCAGGATTATACATTTTTTGGTTATTGTAGCTTTATTATATGTTTTTAAATAAGGAAGTGTGCTGTATTGCTTTATATTTTCTCAATATTTATTCTATTTTCTATTGACCTTTTGTAAATTCTAATTATAGAATTGTTTTTCTTTTTTTTTTTTAATTTTTTTTATTGGTTGTTCAAAACATTATAAAGCTCTTGACATATCATATTTCATACATTAGATTCAAGTTGGTTATGAACTCCCAATTTTACCCCAAATACAGATTGCAGAATCACATCGGTTACACATCCACATTTTTACATAATGCCCTATTAGTAACTGTTGTATTCTGCTACCTTTCCTACCCTCTACCATCCCCCCTCCCTCTCCTCCCATCTTCTCTCTCTACCCCATCCACTGTAATTCATATCTCTCCTTGTTTCTGTAAAATATTATCATGGGGGATGTTCAAAATGAAAGCATTAATCTGTAGATCACTTTGGGTAGTATGGACAATTTTATATATTTATGTTTTCCTATCTAAAAACAAAAGATTTGCTTGTATCTTTAAAATTATTATCACTTGTTTCATACTGTTGATACAACAAATCTTTCACCTTTTTTTCTGGGGTATTAGAGACTGAACCCTGGGCCTTGTGCATGCAAAGCACAAGTGCTACCACTGAGTCACTAACCTTTCACTTCTTTTATTAATTTTAATTTTAAGTATTTTATTTTATTTGGGGGTATTACTGTAAGTGAAATTGTTCTCTTAATTTCAATTTCAGAGCATTTGTTATTGTGTAAGAACACACTGGTATTTATATTAATTTTTAATTCTGAAACTTTGCTAAATTTATTAATTATCCTTTTTTTAAATGGAGACTTTAGTATTTTCTATGCAAAAGATCATATTGTCTGCAAACATGGACAGTTTGGTTTCTTTCTTTCCGAGTTGATTGCTTTTTTAATGTTTTTTTGTTTTTTTCCTTGCTTAACTGGCTTAGGATTTCTAGTACTATGTTGAACAGAAATGGTGAAAGTAGACATCCTTGACTTGTTTTGGATCATAAAAAAAACTTTTCAGTTTTTGTTTACCTTTAATATAGTATCAGTATGGATCTTCTATTACACTGTGCAGAATGTTTTTAAAATATCTTTATGAATGTTGAAACAATCATGAGATCATCATCATATTGTAATTTCACATTAAGTGATTTTTGTATATTGAAATTCTGCACCCCAGGTAGGCAAATCCCATTTGATCACAATGCATGATCCTTTTATTATGCTATTGAGTTTTGTTTGCTCATATTCTGTTGAGGAATTTTATATCTATATTCACCAGAGTTATTTTTCTCTAGCTTCTTGTAGTGCCTTTGTCTACTTTGATATTTGTAGCCTCTAAAATGAATTTGTAAGTCTTCTCTCTTATTACATTTTTTTTGGAAAATTTTGAGAAGGATTGGTATTACTGTTTTATAGAATTTGTTGAATGTTTTCTAGATTTTGCCTGTCAAATTTGTCAATCCTGGTCTTTTAGTTAGTAGAAGGATTTTAATTATCAGTAATTAAACCTCCATAAACTAATTTTTGGTCTGTTAGAACTTTATATTTCTTCTTCATGATATAGTCTTGGTAGGCTGTGTGTTTCTAGGAATTTAACTATTCCAGGTTTCCTTTTTAATTGGGATATAATTAATTATGGTTGTATCTTATGTGCCTTTTTATTTCTGTAGCTAGCACAAAATTTAATAGATCTGTTTGACTATCTGGTTGAAATTCACTGTGGTAATACACATATATATATGTACATAGGAAAGTTATGTCAGATTCATTGCACTATCTTTCTGTAGCTCTTTGACATGTAAAATTACATTCTTTATTTGGACCATGTTAATAATATATTCATTAAAATAAAGTCTAATACTCTTTTCATATATTTCTTGAGTTTTTCAATGTTTTCATTTTTAAAAAAAAATTATCTGATTTTCAAAAATTGTCATCTTTTATCCCAAGTTTGCTCAAGAGTAGGTAATAGTTGGTTAATTTCCATTCTTAGAAGTCTATTAGTTTTACTTGTGCTGTTGATTCAAGTTTCATTCCATCGTGATCAGAATAAATGTTTTAAGACTTATTTTGTAAGTTAATACATTGTTTATACTGAAAAGAAGATCCTTGTGTGTTTGAGGAATATATATTTATATATTACATATGTATATATTATATTATATGTATATATTATTTATATGTAATTCCTAGTGTATTGATATTGGTATCATTATGAAAAATCCTTCTTTGTCTCTTGTAACAAGTTTTTACTTAAAATTATATTTAGTCGGATATAGGTATTACTATCTCTTTTAGTTACCATTTGATGGAACATTTTTCCCATTATTTCATTTTTAGCAGATATGTGTTAGATCTAAAGTGAGTTTCATGTGGACAACCTATGGTTGGGTCTCTGTTGATATCATTCACTCATCCATTCTAGGTTTCTTGTTGGAGATGATAAATCATTTTAGATTTTTTTAGTTGTACATGGACACAATACTTTCACTTAATTTGCTTATTTTTATGTGATGTTGAGGATACAAGCCAGTGCCTCACATGTGCTAAGCAAGTGCTCTACCCCTGAGCTACACCCCCACCCCTCTATTTATATTTACATTAATCATTGATAATGAATATTTCTTACTGCCATTTTGTTAATTGTTTCCTGATTGGTAGTTTCTTTTACCTTTCTTCTAATTGTGCTGTCTTCTTTTGTGTTTTATTGATTTTACATATTGTTGATTTGATTCCTTTCATTTTTTTTTTCTTTTGCATGACTTCTATAGATTTTATTTTGCATTTGTATCATTACCTTTGAGATAAAAGAGAATATTATATTGTGAACAATACAACTTAAGCTGATAAATTATATTCAATGAGATGCAAAAGCTCTACATTTTAATTATCTTTCCCTGCCACACACTGTATTTACAGGTGCCACAATTTACATCTGTTTATATTGTGTTTTCAATATAACATAGTTGTTTATAAAGTTTTTCTTTTTTAACTTTTAACTGAAAGTTATTTACCTACCACCATCATTTTAGTACAGTCTTCTGTATTTGTCTATATATTGGATTTCACCAGTGAGGTTTACATTTTCTTTTGTTATCACGTTGCTCTTAGAACACATTTATTTTAACTGGAAGGACATTATTTAAAACTTGTGTTGTAGCAGATCATCTCTACCACTACTCCATATTTGGGGGGTGGGGATAATGACACCTCCTCATCAGAGCCAAATGGGCTGAAATCTAATTTTCCACTGCCATTCTTCACCCCCCAGAGTTGGGATTGGAGGTGCTCTTTGTTAAGGGTGGGTTGGTGGATGGACAGATTCTTGGGCTGGTTTGTTTCTTCAGGGTCCTCTCTAAGACTTTGTTAATAATGCCCCGTCAGAAAGAAAGAAGTCACCATTTTACTGCTTAGCAGTTTTGTATTCTGTGTTTTCCCTAGGCTTCCTCTGAAACCACCAGTTGTGGGAAGAAATAGATACCTCCTTATTGCTAGGTGGGAATAGAGACCTAGTAGTAGATTTGGCTTCCTGTGTGTTCTCTGGTGAACCCACAGAGTGAGTACGGTGCCCCCAGCTGGAATGAAATGTCCAGCCAGGTCCATTTTCTGATACTGCTTGGCAAAAATTTGGAGGAATCCTTATGGCCTAATGAGTGAAAGACTAGTCTCTCCACTTGACCTTTTTGGAAGACTCATGGTGGGTCAACAATTCTTTGCTATTTTTCTCAAGTACAGCAGTTATTTTTTGCCTTGCTAGGCTACTCTTTTTCAGGTCATTTGATTAGAGAGACTATTTCCTTAGAGATTTGATCTTTTTATTCTTTTCTACACTCATTCACATTTCTGGTTTGGTAACCTCACTAGCATCCATGATATATCCGGGGCAAAAAGAAAACCTAGAAAAATCACCACTATCCTCAGTCCTGAGACCCATACAGGCTCCACCCTTTCTTTCTACTTTCTAGAGTCTTATGGCATATATTTTAATTCCCAGGGCATTTAAGTTCTCAAAACTCTTTATAAAAAATAAAGATATAAAGGCATAAAAATAAAAGCTAGTTAGAAAATTATCAAAATACAGGAATACGGATTTTTCTAAAGAGATCATATAGATGGTAAATGATGGAAAGAATTTTTAAAATCACTAGTTATTATAGTCATACAAATTAAGACCTAAAAGAGATACCACTACACATTTATTATAACATCTGAAATTCAAAATAGTGACCATACCCCAAACTGGCAAAGCTATATAGAGAATGGAGTTCTTATGCATTGCTAGTAGGAATGTAAAATATATGGTCACTTTGGATAATAGTTTTCTTGTTTCTTAAAAATAAACAAACAAGTAAAATGTAAGCATTTACTTACCATATGATCCAGCAACCACATTTTAGATATGTATTCCTGAGAAATGAAAGCACATAAATAGATAGTTATAGCAGCTCTAGTTTTGTTGTTGTTGGTGGAGTTGTTTGGTATCAGGACTTGGACTCTGAGGTACTCACTGAGCCACATCTCCAACCCTATTTTGTATTTTATTTAGAGATAGAGTCTCACTGAGTTGCTTAGTGACTCACTGTTGCTGAGACTGGCTTTGAACTCGTGATCCTCCTACCTTAGCCTCCCTAGCTGCTGGGATTACAGGCATGTGCCGATGTACCAGGCTCAGCTCTATTTTTAATATATAAAATATATAAATAATAAATATATACCTTAATAGGTGAATGATTAATCAACCTATGGTATGTGGATGTAATGAAATACTCCTCAGAAATAAAAAGAAATAAACTATTTGGCACAAGCAACAACTTGAATGGATTACAAGAGGCTATTACTCTGAGTGATGAAGAACATTTCAAAAGGTGACATATTTTTTGCTTCTATTCATGTAAAATTCTCCAAAGGACAAATTATAGAGCTATATAGATAAAGAGCATGGAACATGATAGTAGAAGTCAGGATTTAAGGATGGTGTACATGTTTCTTAGAAATGCTTTAATAAAGTGCAACATGCCAAGTGGTTTAAAATAATACAGATGTATTCTTTTAGAGTTCTGGAGGTTATATTTCTGGGAAAGTAATGTTGGGATCTCCTGAAGAATCTCAGAATGTGTTCCGTGCCTCTCTTAGCTAGTGCTGACTGTGGACAGCCATTGACTTTCCTAGCTCGTTGTTGTGTGACTCCATTCACTGCTTGTGTTAGCCATTTTTTTCATCACTGTGACCATAATAGCCATTAAGAACAACTCACAAGTAGAAAATTTTATTTTAGGTTCATAGTTTGAGAGGTTATTCCGATAGTTGGTCAATTCCATTGGTCTTGGCTTGAAGTAAGGCAGAACATGATGGTCAAAGGAGACCGCAGAGAGAAGATGTTCAACTCATGAAACCAGGAAAGTGGTTGGGCATGGAGGCAAAAGCAGGGAGGGAGGGAAAGAGAAGAGAAGAGAAGAGAAGAGAAGAGAAGAGAAGGGCTAAGGTTAAAATATAATTTCCCAGAGCATGCTCTCAGTGACCAATCTCCTCCAGTCACACCCCATCTGCCTACAGTTACCACCCAGTTATCCATTCAAGTTATCAATTCATTAAAAGAATTAATTCACTAACGAGTCTACAGCTCTCATGATCAGGTCATTTAACCTGTGATTATTCCTGCTTTAGTACATGAACTTTTGGGTGGATGTTTCATACCAAAACCACAAGACCATCTCCATTTCAATATTGCCTTTTTCTTTATGATTTTGTGTATCCTTCCACTTTTTATAAGGACATTAATCATCGGACTGAGTTTCCACCCTAAATATAAGATGATTTCATCTCAAGATTTTTAATCAGTTATATTCATGAAGATCCTATATGCATTTGGGTCACATTGTATAATTGTGTCTAGGAATGGATTTTCAAAGGATGCTATTCAACTCACTACCATGGTGAAGTGATATAATATAATATAATGGGGAAGCAATAAGAGATTCTCATGATGTTGATATAGTTCTGTGTCTTATTTATAGTGATGGATACATGAATGTACACATTTGATAAAAGGGCATAAAATTATAAATAAACAATTTTCTAGTCAATGTTCAATTATCATTATAGAGGAATCAATAATCAGGGAAAACAGGGTAAAAGGTATATGGGGCCCCTCTGTATCACTTTTTAATTTTTATGAATCTATTATTGATTCAAAATAAATATTTAATTTTCTTACAGATCACAATCTTTATATTAACTATATGCATATGGGTATACATATTAGGTAATATAGACTTAACTAATATGTGCTGATTTTATATAATTATATATATAACACACACACACAAACATATAATCCTCATTCTCTGTATCTGGTACAATACAAGAATTATTTCTGCCTATTCAAGAAATGGGGGAAAACCATTGATAAATGCTAAAGTGTACCATGAATCATGTGTCCAGTATGACAGTAAACTTCTCATATTTTCAAAGAGTTTATACATATTCTCAGAATGTGTAAAAATGAGATACAGCAATCGTCTTACTGACTGTTCCTTAATTGAAGATCAGGCCTAGAGTGTCGTTTTCTATAAAATGAAGATAATGTTAAGCCCAAATTAATTTTAAACTGTCAGATTGCATCTTATAAAGCCCAAACTACTTTCTACCCTCAAACTTATTTGTGTATATTGAAGAGGTTTAATTGAAAACAGGATGAGAGAAGATGAAAGACTTTTAAAAACATATTTTCCCTGAAGTTAAAAGGTAGCATTCATTCCCTGTATTTTCATGAAACTTTCTCAAAATGGGTAAAATACTATGTTGTTCAGGAAAAATTGTTAGTTTTGAAATTTACACGTATACACAAACACACAAATACACATACAAGCAAACACAGACACAGACACACAGTGCTAAGTAAGTTTTTTTAATGATTTAAATATACTATTATCAAAAATTATTTTTAAAAGCTTTTTCCACTGAAACTTCTTTTTCAATCGCTCAAATGTATATGAAGTTTTCTCCTTGCTTTAAATCCACGTGATGACTACATTTAGGTCACTTACTTTCAGGTGTCTGTTATATTAGAAATGAGATTCTTCTTCAGTCCACCTCAAATTTAACTCAAAGTATTTCACCAAGGAGAAGTTAGACCTGATTAGAATTGACATTTCTTTGCAGAGAAAACCTGCATAGGTAAAATAAAAGTTTCATAAGGGAAATAAATCTATAATATAACAGAAGTGCAAAGAAAGAAAAAAGAATCATAACTCAAGTTACAGATAATTTGTGAAAAGAAAAATGCTATTTTATAAATAGATTTGAATTTAAATTTTGTATTTACAAAGAGAAATGAGTCATGACTGATAATTTAGAGCTCTCATTTTTAATCTCAGTGACCACAGGCTTACAATGAGTTTTTAAATTATGTTTTACCACTTAGTATCATAGCATAAATATTAATATCAAGAATTGTATCCTGCATTTATCTAGTATCTTCAATGTTAAAATATCAAAAGATACATTACAGATTAAATTGCCTCACCTCTATTGTACAACTCACTAGAAATTCAAAACCAGGTACAGTACACTGCAAACTTATCTCATATGTAAAGCAAAATGAATGATTTATTTTTCAAAATCAAATCAAGTTGAAGTGGCTAAGACAAAATAATTAAATGAGGGAAAATGTTAAATATTTGCTATAAATAAATGTTAAGCCAAATATGAGTACTATTGCATTAGACAAATCATTTAGAATTTTTAGGATGCTATTCAGGATTTAAATGTGCTTTAGTACCTTTGTTGTGCAAAGTTACCAGTGCAACATGTGATGCTGAAGATAAATGGTGATTAGTTAAGAGTGAGATCTTGAAGACTAGGCCTTTGCATGTAGTGTTCTCCTTTATGAATTACTTTTAATACAAAAATTTAAAGTAACAAGGAAGATCCATCCCTCCAGTCCACCCAAAAATTGTTTTTAAGATTCCTGTGCTTCTTGATTTTCAGAGTTTAAATTAATATTTTGGATTCTATTATTCCATTATGTCATCTCACACAATTGTTCATTTCCACTTCTACTTTCTTTCAAATTCTATCCCGAGGAACTAACTGACCAGCAAAAGAGAAGAGTAATTAAATAAATGCCAAATGAATTATTGCACTACAATGCATAAACATAACACTGCTATAACATGTGTGCATTGTAGTGCAATTACTTATTTAAAAGTTGATCTCCTTTGTTTATTTAAATGTTGGTCAGTTAGCTCCTTGAACATAAATACTGTACATTACTCATATCCATTATCCCATGCACCTAGTACTATGTCTAATTCCTTTCAACAGTTTTTGTTTTTGTTTTTGGTCTTGTACTATCTTCTCAAAGTTGTTTTCATAGAAAATTCCTTAGTAGGCAGAGATCTTTTCTCCTAAATATAATATCATCATCCCAGATAAATAACATATTTGTTTGAAGTCTATTATAAAATGTTTGGATCCCAGAGTTTCTCAGGTACAATTCAAACCTATAACATGTGTAGTATCTACCTGAAGTACTACATATTGTCCCCATTGTACTTATGAAGAAAAATAAATGATACTGATATAAAGTTCAAATAGTGCTATGAGTAATAAAATCCCTTTATCTCTTACCTAGGAATCACAGGTCTCTTCTTTCAGCATCCATGAAGTTATACCAAGTTAATTTATTAGCATTCAAATAAGATAAAGTTAGACTATGCACATTTTTGACATTAATTATTCAATAGATGCATGTTAAGTGTATTTTGTTGAATTATGAATGGCAGAAGTAAAAACCTCTTCAATCATCTACTCAATGCTTCTTATCATCCATTTATACATGAGGAATCTGAGTTTCAGAGAAATTGTCTTAATCTCTGAGGTAATAATTAAAGTTTATATTTTGAAAATCTTTAATGATCCATATGTAATTATACTTTTTTAATTTTTAAATTTAAAAATACTTAATGAATTTTCTGTATACGAAAATTAATGACTATAAATGCATTACTGCCATATGATGTCAGTGGTAAGATTTATCATTTTCATGTATAACAACATTGACTCCATGATGTTTTTTTTTAATTATTTAGAATATTAACAAAGAACAAAGATGTGTGTGTGTGTGTGTGTGTGTAATCATGATGAGATAAGGCCATATTATGTTATCATATGATATATAAACAAAAGTTCTTTAGCAGTTTAAAATTTCCAAATGATACAAGGTAAGATAAAAGTTTTCCACGTTGAACCTCTAGATGTATATTATACAACATAGTAAATCAATATATTGATTTCAATTTTACTGATTCTTAAATTAGTTCATATTTAATTGTAATTTTTTGCATGGTACTGGGGAAATTATTGCAGTTTTTCAAACCTAGGAGCTCACATATGTTAGGTAATGACTCTACCACTGAGCTATATATAATGTAGTCTCAATTACTCAGATTTTTAAAATATATATGAACATAAAGAATCTATACTTACATTATTTTAAAATGTAAGTAACACTGTATTATAAAATTTTGAATTAACATGGAAGTTCACAAGAAGGATTTCTTTATAAAATTATTATTTTAATTTGAAGATAATATTAATAGATTTAGTCATTTTCATGACTGTTTCCTAAATAAAAAAGAATCCAAAAAATCTTAAAACCAAAAGAATATTCCCAAGGAAATCTCTACATGTACATTGACTTACATTATAGAAACCCTGCTCTAAATCAGTTTATGACAGAACAGATAGTTTATTTAAGCCAACGTTTTTGCATTGTGTAATTTTTGATGTTATTGTTACTATTTAGCAAGAGAATAGTTAAAAAAATTTCTTCTTGTCTATTAAATGTTGATAAAGTGAAACACTTTCAGAATCTTAAGTAACCTAGTTTTAAGGAATAGAAAATAATATAATATTTGTGATTAAAATGTTTCAGGTTCTCCTGACAAAATAGCAAAAATATGATCATCGTATTATTATTGACCCTGTATTACAATATACATGAAAGCAGATACCTGAAAAATCAATATTCAACTAAATTTGCATAATCTCTTTATTTTCTCATCAAAACTTATAACTTAAACAATATTCTCACTATTCTCAAACATTTAGTTCATCAAAAGATAAAAGTCATCATTGGTGATGTAATCTCACATCCCAGTAATAAGTGCAATTTTCCTTTGGTGTATTTATCCAACGATGTTTACCCCAACACACATTCCCTATGACACAGCCATTTATATTCACATCTCTTTCCACATACCTCAGCTGTGCTTCTTACTTTTGGTTACTGCATTGATAGGATGGCTGACTAAAGTAAAACATTCCTAAAAATGATACTTAGTACACATAATAAGAATAAGAGCATATTTTGAAAACCTACATATTTTAAATTGACTTTACATTTTGGAATTTAAACAGTGATTTCTATTAACATGATTTACACCAACACTGATGATGCTTCTCAACAGCAGACCCAGAAAAAATTGATATTTTCCTGACAAATGTTTAATTGGAGGATTTATTTTCCTTAAAATGTAGTTAACATTTAATCACCGTGCTGAAATGCCATTGACTTTCATACAATGTAAATCTTAATAACTGAACCCTGTCAAGAAGACTGGATTGATATGATGTCATGCAGAAGATTATTCTGATGTATGTTATATTAAATGAAATCTGGTTTTCTTAAGGAGATAGATAGCTAGATATATAGGTAGAAATGAGATTAATAAGAAAAAAAGTACCTCTTCTGAGTAATAACATATCAGCAACCAAAATCTTACAATTTTTCTGTGACTCAAAATCTGTTGATTGCCTTTCATTGATGGTTGAAGCCCCAATAGAACTCATGGAAATCACTAGGAACAGAGGTGCATACCTGTAATCCCAGAGACTCCAGAGGCTGAGGCAGGAGTATCACAAGTTTGACGCCAGCCTCAGCAACTTGGTGAGTCCCTAAGCAACTATATGAGACCCTGTCTCAAAATATAAAATAAAAATGGCTGGGGGTGTGGCTCAATGATAAAGACCCACTGGGCACAATTCCTGCTAATAAAAAGAATAGAAAAAAAGAACTTATGAAAATAATATTTACTATCCCCCAAGTCCTAAGAGGTGAGTGAAAAAATCATCTGAATGGCCAGAGGGACTCATTTGTACCCCCGTTTAGAGAGATATTCAGTGCTTACTCAGAATTAGCCCAAGAAAGTAGGCAGAGGACAACAGTGTATTCTCCAACAGGCCCATTCTAACTCACCAGACCACTTTATGAACCAGAAAACTTCCATTGTCACATGAATATGTGACATAGATTTCCTGTGATAATCTTCCTCCACAGTCTTTCGATAACTATGTAAAAAATAATGGGGATGGGGTCTTCTTTACTGAACTTTAATCATGATACCTACGAATTTTTGGGGGGGCAGTGCAAATATAGGAGAATAAAATTCCCTACATGTGCACTGTACACTTGTCTGTTTTTAGCTAATAAAATTCTTTCTTATTTGTAACACACACAAATACACACAGGATGATAACAAATATTAAATGATATGTCAGAAGAATCAGAACAGTATCATATACATATATTACACTTCTAGTTTTGTATCTAACTTTGTCATAGCTACTGGCAGGAAAAGACACACAGTTGCTCTTTATCTCATTTTCTATATTCTAGAGATGTCCAAGGAGAAACCATGATGTCAAATATCCTTATAAACAGACTAACCAGATCTTCACTTAGTATTTGTTAATGGGAACATCATCATTGAAATTGTTTTAGTGGAATATGTCCAGTTTGCTTATGGTAAATAAATGGGAATATATTTATATAATTGGTATGACCAACTGAAAAATATCAGAATATATTCTATATTTGCATAAGTATAAAATAGAGATGTTTAATGAGTTAAAGAACTCTCCTTGTGTAGGTTATATTCTATGTGTATTCTTTAAAGTCCTCACACTTTAAATCTAAGCCAAGACTTACCTTAGTGCTCCAAAGAAGGAGGCTGACCTTCCCAGACTTCTGCATGCTTTCACTGTGATTCACAATTTGGTATATTCTTTTAATTTTTAGCAAGGTGTGACACTGGAAAAAAAACTCACTTTCATGAAAAAGATTTTAAAATATGATCCTTGCAGTATTTCATACATATTTTGAAAGAGATCTTCTTTCTTTTGTTCAGAGAAATGATTAATGTTTGTATTCAAGCCATTGTGGTACACAAATGGGAAGACATTTGCTATATGGTAATAATATATAGCAGAATGGCAACTGCTTGCTAGTGTGACCTTAGGTATCTTTAAAATCTTTCAACTTTCTAAAAAAAGTTATCTTCCATTTACTGAACCCTTACAGAGTCTTGACATAAACCATCATTTGTCAACATATTTCATTCATTTATTATAACAAAAACCACAGTCATGCATTACTATCTTCTTTTGATGGGTGAGAAAACTGAGGCTCAGAGAGGCTAACAAACTATTATTTGGAAGTACCATTGTTAACAAATGAGAGTTCCTCTAAGCTTTCTTTCCAAAATACTTTTGCCCAGGGTAACTCAAAATGTTTAAAAACAATGTTTGTATTTCATAAACACATTGAGATATTTTAGCATATTTAGATAAAAAGTATACAAAATTATATATTACTCCTTTAAATGTAGAGAGCTAGGTGATTTGTTTTGTAGTTCTGGGTATCAAACTCAGGCTTCATGCCTTTTAGGTAAGCACTCTACCAGTGAGCAACACCTGGCTCCAGATTTTGTTAATTTTAATGCTGTAACTGGAATACAAATGTTTCAAAAAAAAAATCATATGGAAGCACTTTGGTAAAAGCAACAGGGATTTTTCAATAGATGAAGCAACAAAGTTCCTGTGTGTATTAGTTCAATTCCCATAAGATGAAAATATTTAATTTGATCTGATTAGAAAACACAAAAACTATGCTTTTTAAATGTTGTCCTCCATGGCCTCATGAAGGGACATTATCTAATACCATGGAAAATTTTCTCATCATTAAAGTATAATTTTTAAAATAAAAAATCATGATACCTATGAAAACATAAAATTAAAATATCAAGTGTCTTATTCAACTCGTTAATTAATGAAGAACAAGTAAGATATTATAGCAACCTCAAAGAACATGTGAATAAACAGGTATTTATAATGTTGGGATAGGGTTGCTGATTTAGAAACAAAACTGGTTAATGAACAAAAAGGCCATACAATGTAACATTTATGGTTATGTGTTTCTCTGGTAAGCAATTATTTGTATTTCTATCAGGATGAAGTCTACAAGTCAGGCTGGGGTGCAGCTAAGTGGCAGTTTGGCTTCCTGGAAAGCACAAGGCCCTGGGTTTCAATCACACCACTATATAATAAAAGCAAACAAGACGACAATAAATGATAAGTTAATCACACCTCTGCAGAGGTGTAAAATATCTCAGAATATGGGAAAGTCAAGCAGGACACTGCAATTAAAACACATCTTTAATCTCTGAATTATCATTAGCTGAAAAAAAGTAAAGAATAAAAATTTAAAAAATGAAGATATTCTGAAATTCAGATGAGGAGTAGCAAAATAAAGACAGACCACAATGTAATATAATACTGTTGAAAATAATAAACTGGAAAAATTGTTAAAAACTCTCTTTTTGGAAAGTTGCTCTATGTGCAAACTTTTCTGTATTTAATATAAATCATTAAAATAAATTATGCTAAGAATCTTACAGAATAATTTATTTAACTAAAAATATTTACAGGCAAAAATCCCTACATTTTCTTTAAGAAAAGAGATGAGTAAATGAATACTGAAAAATCCAGACAGTTTTTTGGGGGGACAAATAATTTAAAATCATTAAATCATTTTGAAATCTCTGATCCCTCATTGTGTGTAGATTATTATCCTCTGAGTTGTATATCTGTATTTGATCTTCAATGAAATGTACTTATATGTAAGTCACAAGAACTGAAAAGTTTTCAACAATAAATGTAAATGAAAATAGAGAAAAAGTTTAAGTGGGAATTATCAAGAATATTATAGTGTCAAATCTCAAAAAAATCACTTTAAGAAAGACCACTTAGAAATTTTTGGCTTTGAGATGGTGTGAAGATTATAACACTCAAATTTGCTAGCATATTAAGGATCACTGAAACATTTTCTATCATTTGGGCTAAATCTTTATTGCACCCTTTCCAAATTATTGATGATATTTATTTTCCAAATCTAAATAATCAATCTTCAATATGACAAATATTTCAATATTTAGAGGGAGTATTCATATTATCATGACTTACCTTATTTTTTTTCTTTTTGGTGATTGTACAAAATATCCAGAATGTTTATTTTCTATTCATATGATTACACTAATGTCAAATGTGCTCCTCTTTATCTCACTATTCAAAGAATGATGAAACCACTTCTTAGAAAAGTTGGAGCTTTTAAAATTATAAAGAATATGTTTTCAATTCAATGAAAATTGAGAGAAAAGGGAAATTGCATGGTAATGGAGGGAGATCCTCATTGTTATACAAAATTACATATAAGAGGTTGTGAGGGGAATGGGAAAATAAATAAGGAGAGAAATGAATTACAGTAGATGGGGTAGAGAGAGAAGATGGGAGGGGAGGGGAGGGGAGATAGTAGAGGATAGGAAAGGTAGCAGAATACAACAGTTACTAATAGGGCATTATGTAAAAATGTAGATGTGTAACCGACATGATTCTGCAATCTGTATTTGGGGTAAAATTGGGAGTTCAAAACCCACCTGAATCAAATGTATGAAATATGATATGTCAAGAGCTTTGTAATGTTTTGAACAACCAATAAAAAAAATAGTATATAAAGGGGCTGGGGCTGTAGCTCAGTGGGAGAGCAGTGGCCTGGCATGGGTGAGGCACTGGGTTTGATCCTCAGCACAACATTAAAAAAAAGTAAATAAATAAAGTTATAAAAATATATTTAAAATAGTATATAAAAAAGTAAAAACAATGTAGGACGTTGATTCATTTGCAAATGTGCGAATGACAATAAGTCACTTAAATCCTATAGTTACCTAGTTTGGGGTTGTTGTTTTCTTTTCTCTCTCTCTCTCTCTCTCTCTCTCTCTCTCTCTCTCTCTCTCTCTCGGTATTAGGGCTTGAACTCAGAGGCCTTTAAACACTGGGGCACATCCCCAGCCCTTTTTTGTATTTTTTTTAGAGACAGGGTCTCACTGAGTTTATAAGTGCCTCACTAAATTGCTGAGCCTGGCTTTGAACTTGCGATCCTCCTGCCTCAGTGTCCAGAGTCACTGGGATTACAGGCGTGTGCAACTGTGCCTGGCTTTTCCTAGTTTTGACTACTAGGCATATTTTATTCTAAAGAGATTTGCTTATTTATACATAATGCTTCTCTGATTTCATATTTTATCAACAACTTTGGCCATTTAAAATAGTGACAACAGTTTTATTAATTCCCATGACCACACATAAGCTTCCCAGATACTTCTGGGGGTTTTGTTTGTTTGTTTGTTTTGCTTTGTTAATTAGAGATAGGGTCTCCCCGAGTTGCTCAGGGCCTCCCTAAGTTGCTAAGGCTGACTTTGAACGCATGATCCTCCTGTTTCATTCTCCTGAGCCACTGGGAATACAAGCGTGCACCACTCCATCCAGCTAGACACCTTTTGTTCTTATCCAAACAAGATAATTGCTGTCTAAATGCACTGCAATATTTACACGATGCTTATGAACAATAAGTGTTTATAATAAAATATTTATATTATTTGCTTATATGAAGGACAGTACTGAAAACAATGTGTTAAACGTATTCCCATTTAGCTTAAACTTGGCTAACCTACAAGGGACAATGGGACACTATGAATGATGTTGGAAATGTAGTAACAAAGCACAAAATACAATCTCTCATATTTTAATATAAAACAGATTTTACACTTGCTTTGCATAGCTCATAATTTTATTTTATTCAAATCTTCCATATAGATTTAGTAACAAAAATATTTCCAGAATTAGTAGATCCTGCATGCATTTATATATCTAATAATAGGTACATTACATGCCAAGAAGTTATTGGTATTAATTCTTAGATACCAAGCAAATAGTGGGTACAATTTTTATGGCATAATGTATTTTATTTTACTTGTTTGGTTTTTGTTCATAATATCCATGTGTTTCAGATACTTTTGTCATGCAATATATCTATTCACAAAAGACACCAAAGGTAATTAAACTATAAAGTTATTTCATATCTACTGTGTGCTAAGTACTGTTGCCTTTATATTGATTTTTAATCTTTGAAAAGCATTATATCAGCATCTCCTAACACCTATTTAAAGTTCATTGAAGCGTAAGGGCAATAGCTAATTAGAAAATAAAATAAATCCTCAGAATTTCAATCAACTCCAAGAATAAAATTATGTTTTTCATGTGGATTTAAAAGCTTTTCCCCCTAAGATTTTGTTGTTATTATCAGGTACTTGGTTGTTTTACACATACCACATTGAGTGGTCTTGTCAGTATTTATTAAGGTGTGTTGAGTTATACTCCAGAACTATACATCCAGCCCACACAAATGTCTAAAAACATATTCCATTCTGCTAGAGGCAAGAAAACTCAACCTTAAGAAAAATATGGGAATTCAAAACAAGAAAGATACTTCTTTAAACCTTTTTCAAAAATATAGAATAATTTACATTATATATAATTTAAACAAAAGAACAAAATAGAGCATTTTACTAACCAACTTGCATCTTTAACCCGTATTAATAATTCTTGATGTAATTATGCCTTGAGGATGCACACAACAGTGGCCCAGAATCTTGAGAACATGATTTCTAATCCTGAAATTTGAGCTACCAGCCAACTTGGAACACTACCTTACATAAGAATTTAAAATCCATGGACATAATTTTTCTCATGTGTCATGTAAGATGATATCTAATAATTTGTATTACCTCTACTAACAATTTTAATTACATTCCAATTATTTCAGGTTTAGAGTTATTTATATAATTATTTTAGGGTTAAACATAAGAGCAAATTTTATCATCTTAAGTACTTATTTATTGTATTATAAATGTGCACTTATTGTTAAATTAAGCATTAAATATGTTAGACATTAAATGTGAAGACCTTGGTCAATGCATAAAGGTTCACAGGGATATATTTCTGGATCATAATCCTGGGGACTCTCAGTACTCTTTATTTTTTGTATTATATTAAGTCCAAGATTCTCTCATGAGACTTGATTCATTCCTGATTTCTGATAAAACTGCCTTTGGAAAGAATAAATTATTTTATCTTATTTCCACAAATCAGCAAGTGTGTGAAGGGCTGATGAATTAGAGTCAAGCAACAATGCTTTGCATTCCATTATAAACCAACCCTCTGGGTCTTCTTTCATTCTATTTAGGTTTTCTTGTTTAACTAGATATTATGTGCAGGCCTCAGTATGGTTATTTAAAGATACATTAGTGTTCTGAAGCACTTACTACTGAGTAACCCTACTTGCACTCTTGTTTCAAAGAGAGTATATTAAATATTTATAATCAGAGTAAACAAAAACTACTGCACCATGATTATGATTCTCTTAAAATAAATTTTATCACATAAGTGTACTAAGGCATCTGTCAGCACTTAGAGATATATTTTTATTTCCAAATTAAAGACAAAATTGTCAACATACTAACATTTTAATATATTATTTTATTCCAGGTACAATTTTTTCTCATTCTGTAGCTACATATACTTATGTAGGTAGCTAGTATGGATTTAAGATATCAAATATTAATATCACATTTTGCCTTTCCCTGTGGGTTATGCTCACTCCTAAACTAAGTAGAAGCCAGCGGTGGATTGTTTAGTGTCTTTTGGAGGTCATTATAAAGTTGCCTTTCCTCTCAAGTGGAAGAAGAATGGCCTTAAGCAGAACTATTCTTCAGCTCAGCTCAAGACTTCAGGGTGTGGTAGGCAGGTAGAACTGCGTGCAGCAGCTGGGCTGTGCCTTCTGTTGTCTACTCTGACAGCAGCAGCAAGTTTGTTAATTTTAGAATTTCTGGTGAGTTTTCTTCCATATACCCATAAATTTTAAATAGAGAGGTCCAAGCCTCCTTAGAATACACAGTGCTGCAGAGATCTCAGTCTTGCCACTGAGCATCTTCCTTCACAACTCTGACACCAGCACTCTCAAATTTCCAAGTGGGCTGAAGGGAAATCCTTTTCCTGTTGGATACACCTAGAAAACTTGGGGTGAATAGACAAATTTGTGTGACTAAGCCATCTTCTCTGTCTTCTCTAACTGTAATTACTAATTGTAAAAGTTCATTCATTCTAACTTGGAGAAAAAACAAAATTTAAAAAGGTTGAAAAGTGTACAAGTCTCTAAATTGCATCATAGAAAAGTCACTTCATGATTTTGACCTTGATTTTAAAAAATAATCTATTTCATTTTACCCAATGTACATATTATGAGATCTATTTCTTGTTTAGATCATGCAAACAAACTTAATCATCCTTTTTGGCTGAGGAGTCTTTTTCCTTATAGGCTTGATTCCTTTGTCATTATTGTCTGTGTGTATAGTCCTACTTCTTTACCAGCTTCTGGTCTTCTAAACTAACTTCACCACTGAAAATCTTTTATTACTGGTTTTCTTATAAGTTTCCTGATTCTTAAATGACTATCTAACTTTATTTCTAGAATAGTCTTGACCAACTTCTGGAAAGTAATTGATGGTCTCCTTATACATTCAAGCACTGGTGCTGTTCAGATGAAACTTTACTCTAAACTCCACAATAATGCAAACTTCTCATTGTACTGTCATGTGTAGCTAATAAAAAAAATAATGCAAACTTCTGGGGCTCTTACTTGTTTTAGCTAGGTCCTATGTTTGTCCTGTGTATTTGTACTCTACCTAATTTCACAGTTTGTTTTTCTAACTAGTCTTGGATTGACAGTTATTATATGAAGTTTCTGCAACCAGTGTGGCCAAATTAGCAGGTTCCAGTGAGGGAAGATAGGGGATTGGAAAAATAAAGACTCACATACTCATATTTTGAAGATAACAGCTGGAATCTGATGGAATGCTCCTCTTTGATGGAGAAGCAGGTCTAAAGAATCTTGCCAACAATATTTTTATATGTCACATTAATCAGATAAAAGATTATGCAAGCATTATTTTTTGTATTCATGAAAGTTACAGAGTTAGCAACATTAAGTAGCTTGTTCTGCAGTTACATTCTACAGTTGCAATGAGCAATGTTAGGAGCTTTGTATTGTTCTCAAGAAGTCCATTGTTTAAATTTACTGTTATGTGGGCAGGTTCAGGAGCAGCAGAGCTGGTGAAACATTGTGATTGTCTAGCAAGAGAGTTTCTTTATTCCTAGGAGCTGTGTACAGAGATCAAGGTCAAGCCTGATAAGACTCTAACACAGAGCTTCATCATGCAGTGCATTACCATAGCAACTAGGCATCCTGCACTTTGCACAGAAACTTTCCCAGACACCAAGCATGTCACAGGCAAAAATCATCAGAGATCCCAATCTCAGACACTGCTCTCCTATTCTCTGTCACCACTCTCCACATGAAGTCATTTGGAAGACTTTCAAGGTCAGCAGCTAAGATGAACTATGTACCTAGTTGACTGCATTCATGACCAAGTGAATATGCAAAGAGGAAACAGCATGGCATTCTGCTTAAGAAGGTAAGGTTTCAAATCAAGTTGCCTGGGTTCTATTCCTGGCTTCCACACTTTCTAGGTATAAATGAAGAGCTGTAAGTGACCTTGGGAATGTTTCCAAATATATGTTCTTCCGTAACTTGCAAAATGTCCAACTTGTATCATCTGTAACATGTTAATATCCTTCACTGTAATGAGACTCTTTCCTCTTGTGTATCTACAAAAATATGTCTAGAAAACTCTTTTAGAATTTTTATTAAATATTTATTAAAAGGCCATTGGATAGCAAGGTCTTCTTCAGTCCAATATTCCAAATATATTTGGAGATTTTTTTCCAAAGATAAGGTCTCACTGTCACCCAGGCTGGTACAGTTGTAGACTTAAGTGAGTCTTCCACTTCAGCCTCCTGAGTAAATAGTACTATAGGTATGTTCCACTATACCCATTCGCAATTTGATCTATGTTAACGATACAGTGTTATCACCCTCTTTGAGTAATGTTTACATGACCCTCTTGGATCTTAATTATTAAATGTTTGAATAAAGTAACATCAAAGTAGTGGAAAAGTACTATAGGAAGAATTAAAAGTCCACATTTTTATTGACAGTTCTCAGAATATTACTATCCTAGATGTTTAAATGAAATAATGCATCTAAAAATTATTCAGAAATTTAATAAGATGTAATTGGTACCTGTTAGAAATTAGGCTAACTTGTTGAACAAAAAGATAAAAATAAAACAAAATTCAAACAACCAGTATGTAAAAGCAAATAACCTCCATAGAGAGGTTTGAATGAGATAGAAACATATCCATAATTCAGGTAATACTGCTGGGCATGTGAGCAGATTGACAGAGTGATTGTCATTCAGGTAATCATGCATGGTTAACAGTGGCTAGCAAAGTCATCCTTAGAATTACCTCTGTTCTAACCACCAAGCAAGACAAAAGATAATGGAAGAGATTCCATAGGAAGATTTTATGGTCCAGACCTGCAGCAGGCGCATATGACTTTTGCTAATCTTTCCATTGGCTGTTATATTGTTCTATGGACAAAAATAAGTTTGGTGGAGCCTTAGAAATAATCTCTAGCTTTCAAGCCCATGAGTTCAATTTCTATATAATCCAATCCCATGAACTTTGGAAAGAAACATCTCACAATAGCAAAATTCAATAATCAAAGGTTAGATTTAACAAAATAAACTAACATGGTAAAATAACACAGCACAATGTTCTCTATCTCTGGCAATATATTATGACTATAATTATATTAATTTATTAAGAAAAAGTTTAATTGTGTCCAATATTTGTTGCTATTTCTAATCTCTGCTGACCATTTAAATTATGCAATAACTTCATACAGTTTTTAATTTTTTTTACAATTTTTTAACTAAAAATAATATAAGAGGCATTTCAATTTACCAGAAAAAAATGATGGATTATTTAGGCAAAGTTGATAGGTGTATAAATGTTTAGTCATTAATAGTTTAGTCACTAAGTCAGACCTGTCACAAATAGGATTTGATATTTTAAATACTTAAGTTTGTAAAAAGAAATAAAACATATCCTAGAATGGAAATTTTATCTTAAAAAATAAAAGCTAAATCTACACAAAAGCATTTGTATGAAAAAGTATACCATAATTAACAAAGTAAAATGTAAGTTGATGGAAAAAATATCATTTAAACTCTAGCCCAGAAAAAATTGATATCCTTAATGTAAAAATCTTTGAATATGTGAAGAAAAAGATTTGAAAATCCCGTAAGATAATTATATATAAATAGGCATTCAATGAAAAGCAAATATATTTGATCAGTTCTCATAAAATTATATTATACTATAATAGATAAATACATTGTATGGCAAATTGACACCCTATTCACAGTTATCAATATTTAGTATAACAGGAGCACACATGTTTATTATAATATTTGTTTCTAATACAAACAAACTTGAAACAGTTTAAATAAGAAAATAAGTATGATGTGCATATTCATACCATGGAGTATACTGCAGCCAGAAGACATGGATTAGAGTTTACTAAAATTTTCTCAAAGAGATTGCACTGATTTTTTTTATAATATCCATACCAAAAATTTATTCTCTACCATTTAAACAAATGATTTCAAACTGTGATTAACTGCAGTTAATTATTGCAATAAAACTTAATTTAAATAGTCTACATTTTTGAATTTTCATAATCCCAAACATAATCTAAATTATCAAGACTTTAACTGGAAAACACAGATTTTCACTATTTTAATCTTTTTATTATTTTCTTTAACTCTAATTTTATTTTTTTTAATTTGTTCTAATTAATTATACATGACAGTAGAATGCATTTTGACACATCAGGAAGGATAGCACTGATATATTTTTAACTATGAAAACAGTCATACAGAGAATTGAGTTTAAATTATTTCATTTTGGCAAAATTAATACATTTCTATCAAATGAATAGGTTAAAGTGTGAGTATCTGAGTTATTGTGTACATATTTTGTATGTTTTTGTGGGCAGTTTAAACCTGAAAACTGCAGAGTAGGAAATACAAAAGTAAATTCATGTCAAAATTTTTTTCTATTATATTTCCAATGCTATGAAACATTACTACAAATACAATGGTTAAAATACCATAATTTATGTGTTTCAGTAGTGGGTTAATTGGATCTGCTGCTTAAATTTCAGCAGGCTGAAATCAAGATTTGTTCACATGTTTAATTTCTGGTACTTAGGATTTATTTGAAACTTGTGCCATGGCTATACACAGAATTTAATTCTTCACAGTTCCTGAAGATTTCATCTTCCCATTCTCCCTTCTTTCTTCCTCCCTTCTTCCTGCTTTCCTTTCCTGCCTGCCTGCCTTCTTTCCTTTGTCCCTTTCTTCCTTCTTGAATCTTTTGTTGGCTGTCATCTGTGGATTTTCTCAGGTGCTAAATGCTTACCATACTTCCTTGTCACACCACCCCATACTAAGTTTTTAAGATGGCTGGCAGAAGAGTTTCTCTCTGATGTACTACCTTCTTTAACAATTTACATTATTAGTTTAGTTCCACCCAGATAATCTCTTTGGGTTCACTCCATTATTATTCTAATCAGAGAAGAAAAATATTCCTATTCACTAGCTGGGTTCACACTCAAAGGGAGTGGGTTATAAAAGATGTATATATCAGGGGACAGGAACCTTGAAGGGCCATTTTATTCTCCCTTACACCAAAACAATTTAAATAGTATGATTCAACTTTGGTAGTAGTGTGTTTGTGTGTGTGTGTGTGTGTGTGTGTGAATGAAATAATGACCATGTTGTTCAAAGAATTAAAATTACTGTTTTTCAGATAATTACTCCATTCTACCCTATGATTTTATATAGTATAGACTTTTGTTGTTTTATGCTGAGTTTCTATTGTTTATAAAATCAGGACTAAGGTATTTTTTTCTATTAAGAATATAAAATTGTTCTGTGTGTTGTGCCTACATTTAGATTATAAATACATATTTTAGGCAATTGTTCAGTGAGTATAAATGGGAACATTGTGAAGAATATACTTGGTTAAGTTTTTCAGACATATAGTTATGCTGAAATTTGAGTTCAATTCAGAAAAAATTCAAATGCTACTTAAAGTAAGACATGTAACAAAAGACAGAAGTACATTGGCAAACCATGGCTTAGAACATTTAAAAGTCTTCAGTTTTCAGTTATATAATATAAAGATTTAATAATCCATGTCATGAAAATAGACAGTCAATGTGCAGTTTTTCTGAATGAGAATGCTAAATTCAGAAAATACATTTATTTACTAATCTTCCTGGGACTTGTCTAGGAGGTTTTATGTTCCTCTGCGCCTGTGCCTAAACGAGGCACTAGCAGCGTAATGAACTCTGACCTAATTTCAAGAATGGCTCATGTGACAGAGCAAACTGTGCTTGCAGGAGACTCTTCTCTGATATAAAATAAAACTAAGTGTGAGAGACTCATTGATTGCAAAGCACGGCTACAAAAAGTGAAGAGTACGCTGCTTGGTATGGTTTCTCCTGACTGGGGAACTAGGCTGATCATAAACCATCATAAACAAATTTTAATCCTTACTCTCAAAGACACAGAAGGTCCAACACCACCTCTCAGAGGGAAAGAACAAAATGGTTATCACATCTTCTTTCCACTTACTCCTTTTTTCAGTTTCATAACTTACACTTTAATCATGCTTCATATATCACTGATATATACCAAGTGAGATTAGAAACACAATTACAAAGAGTGTCATCAGACTTACTATTTCTGCTATTTTTCCTGAAACATAACAATATATAAAAACTTTACCTGGACAGAAATATATGTAGGAAGTCACTTCCACATTCTAGCTGGGTCTTTATTTAGGATAAATGTTAATAGACACTTTTGAGAATGCCCAGGAGTAATTAATCTAGTTAAAATAAAAATCATATGCAAAATAACAAAGTTTGTATATATTTAAAGTGTTATTGGTTTGGTATAGTATATTAATCTTGTTATCTTTAATATTTAATGTTGCAAATTAATGTAAATCCCAAAGAGTTATAAGGTACTACTCTAGATTTTTGCTCCTGAACTTGCATGAAACTCGTTACATTGTACTTAGTACCATGTTATGCAGTTGAAATAGTATTCTGACATCCCAAACATATTGTTAGAAACCCAAGGCATGGAATAAGAAAGAAAAAATGTTAAATAAATTTAGATGATAAAATGGGATAGGAATTTTGCCTCACTCTGGGTTATATCACTGAAGAATCATAAAGCTATATTATAACACATGCTTTCTGAGACTACATCAGTCATTTTTCAGCCTATCAAGAGTGATGCAATAAAAAGGAACATTCTAAATTTTTATTAGTAAAAAAATATTATTCACATAAACTTCAACTTGAAAACTGGAAATCATGACATCTACTTTCCTCATAGTTTTGTAAATATAGTTATCTAAATATTTCTGGGTTTTCATTAAAAAAAACTGAAAAAGGAAACAGTAATGCATGCAGTGAAAAATTCTTTAAACACGTTTCAAAAAGCATCTTTTTTTGAAGAATGTGTAGTACACAGAAGACTGTTTGATGGAACCATAGGAATAGGGTTCTTACTCTGATTATTGGGTGGGATTATGGATATTTTAATCACATAGAAAGTACATATAAATATTAGATTATATTGTGATTTAGCAAAAAAGTTGTCAACAATTCAATACCAATTCTAAGTTGGCATTTAATAACCCTTCTAAGATTTGTTTAATTCCATTTAACCCATATTCCCATAGCCTCATATGAGATTAATCTAATTCATCAAACTAGCTTTTTGTATCATATTAAACACTGATAGCAATGAAAATATTATAATAAAGAACTTTGTATAGCCTCCTGGGATGTAACCTATTCTGCATGATTTACAATGTCTGAGTGACTTCTTTGGTCACTCTGGGTTATAAATTCTGCTTTATTGGTAGTTTCAGTATTTAGAGAAGTATATGTTTGGGATGTCAGAATACTATGCTACATTAAATATTAAAGATAACAAGATTAACAAGATTAATATACTATACCAAACCAATAACACTTTAAATATATACAAACTTTGTTATTTTGCATATGATTTTTATTTTAACTAGATTAATTACTCCTGGGCATTCTCAAAAGTGTCTATTAACATTTATCCTAAATAAAGACCCAGCTAGAATGTGGAAGTGACTTCCTACATATATTTCTGTCCAGGTAAAGTTTTTATATATTGTTATGTTTCAGGAAAAATAGCAGAAATAGTAAGTCTGATGACACTCTTTGTAATTGTGTTTCTAATCTCACTTGGTATATATCAGTGATATATGAAGCATGATTAAAGTGTAAGTTATGAAACTGAAAAAAGGAGTAAGTGGAAAGAAGATGTGATAACCATTTTGTTCTTTCCCTCTGAGAGGTGGTGTTGGACCTTCTGTGTCTTTGAGAGTAAGGATTAAAATTTGTTTATGATGGTTTATGATCAGCCTAGTTCCCCAGTCAGGAGAAACCATACCAAGCAGCGTACTCTTCACTTTTTGTAGCCGTGCTTTGCAATCAATGAGTCTCTCACACTTAGTTTTATTTTATATCAGAGAAGAGTCTCCTGCAAGCACAGTTTGCTCTGTCACATGAGCCATTCTTGAAATTAGGTCAGAGTTCATTACGCTGCTAGTGCCTCGTTTAGGCACAGGCGCAGAGGAACATAAAAGTTAAATCTTAGCTTGAGGCACAGAGAATGGATTTCAGTTTTGTAAGGAATTAGAAATTGCTTTAGGATAGCTAGTTTTCACACAGATAGGAAATAAGTGTCCTCGAAGAAAAACTAGCTAGTAGAGGGAAAGAGTGTAAAGTAGTAGAAGACTCCTGGAAGAGCGACAAGCACACAAAGAGAATGAAAATGACCAAGAGGTGTATATGAAGTATCATTGGGAGGGCATGTTCTGAGAGCATGTCCACACAAAAAACGAATGTAGCACTAGTAGTCTGGCGGAAACTCAGTGTCTCGCCAGTATTGCAAAAGGAGATGCCTTTGAAAAAGGAAGTTAATATTGAGCATGTGTGGAAAGCACAAGGGGCAACAAAATGCATAAAATTTGTAATCATTCACACTCTGGCGTAAGAATGACATTATGAAAGTAAATAAAATTTGACAGAAAAAAAATAAGTGGAGAATCAATAAGCTGCTTCGGTAATAAAAATCTAGAACTCAAATTACTCTTCTTTCAGAAAGTAGACATTAGTTTCACCTAAGAAAGTATGTTATGCATTTTATTTGTGCTCATAAATATGTATTTATTTTTTTTCCTGCTGAATACAAATGAATTAAATTCAATTGTTTTTCTTGGTTAAGGACAGAAAATAAAATAAACCAGTACCCTAGGCAATTTTCCATTTTCCTGTGATTTAAGTGTTTACAAAACGAACATCACATTTTTTGTTTTGTTTTTGTTTATTGGAGTCAGGGATTCATTATGTACATAGGGCATAAACTTCTGAACTATTTTTTCTATCTGTCCATTATCTATCATCTACTTACCAACCTACCTAATCTACCTATTTAATTGTTGTTCTAATTTTATTGGATACATATGTATATAAAATATATGTGTACATATAAATGAACATCTACTTATGATTAAATTATATGTGATCTAGGGAGGCTGAGGAATTTCCCAGTACTAGTCCCTATAAAACTTAAGAGAAAGATTTGAAAATCTTCTGAGGTCTCTGAGGTTGACTTATAGATAAAATTATACTCTTATTTGGTTTACCTTAAATTTTCTAATTTCTCAAAAATGGCCCATTTAAAATTGTCGATAGAAACATACTGAATGCTTTCTTTGGTTAAGAAACTATAAAGAAGCTGGGCTTGGTGGCACACATCTGTAATTCCAGCGACTCAGGAGGCTAAGGCAGAAGGATGGCAAGTTCAAATCCAGCCTCAGCAAAAGTGGGGTGCTAAGCAACTCAGTGAAACCCTGTTTCTAAGATAAAATAAAAAATTGGGCTGGGAGGTGGCTCAGTGGCCAACTGCCCCTGAGTTCAATCCCTACATGTATATAATCGCACACATTTTTTGGAGTCTAACATATTAATTGATTTTTAGCTTCCAATCCAAACATTAAAGTAAGTAACTAAGCTTGTTTTCTTCATATGTATAACAGACCACATAGTAAAACGAATCCCAAGGTAATTTCTAATTGAAGTAATAAATGTAAGTATTTAACATAGTGCCTGAATGTATAAAGTACACAATATTATTATTAGTAGTAGTAGTAGTGTTGGATGATAATATTCATATGTATATATTTACAGAGCTATGCAAAATTCTAAGGCAATCACATCAAAATTTCAGAACTTTTCACTCAATGTGGTAGGGAAGTAGAGACAGAGATAGTTTCAGACATTGGAGGAGGCTAGTTAGATGAATGGGTGAGATTAATAGAGTAGGAACAGAATGTTGAAGGCTTCATCAGCAGAACTACAAGATAAACAGTGCCACAGGAAAAAATTAACACTCCTGGATTCTGCAATAACAGGTATGTAAATTACCTTGGTTGCATAACAAAATTAATTGCTTTAAATCAAGTATTTTGTATAATGAGTAAATGTATTTTGAATATTGAATTTTTATTTGGGCTTTACTAAAATGTCATATAGCATGTTTGATGATGTGTGTTGTCATCAAAGATAGCTGAGACAGTGTTCTAATTGCTTCAACAATCAGAATTGAATTTTCTAAAATAATTTTCAGTACGAGAAGTTTTTGAAAATAGGTCACTTATCTTTGCACTGTTTCTTATTCCCAAAGTAAAAGGAAAGTTCATATTTAAACTTTTTGCTTGCTGACATTTCTTTTTCCTGTCATTTTGAAACTCTTCTAAGACATGCCCAGAGGTTTTATTGAAATTCATTATATTGTGGAAATTGAACTTGGTCAGGAGCAAAAATTAGAAAATAATGCTGAGTATTGGCAAATTTTTGGAAATTTATAATCTTATAAAAGTTTGTAGACACTGTTAAGAAGTTATGTTCAGCAGTCTGTGTCAGATAGTCTTTTGTGTATGTGATATAAAAAAGCTTTCTTGTTTCTTCAGAGTTAAAGCTGTATCATATTCCCCTTCTCTAACTCCAAATTAAAAAAAAAAAAAAACTTTAGAAGTTTGCTTCTCCCTGGTTTTCACTGTTGTGTAGCATTCATTGCAAAAGCTTTAAAGTTGAAAATAAATTGAGAAGTATTGATTTATCCTAGGCTTGGAGAGAGTAGTTTAGCAAAACAGAATCATATGATAGGATATTACATCTTTTTTGTAAAGTGGCAATTTCTTTCTTTAAACCAAATACATTGGTTGAAAGAAATGTACTCTAAAAACAGCTGTGAATAAAACTCTTTTTCAAATTAAATTAAATTTATTTTAAATTGATGTAAAATATAAAAAGTGTACATTTTATTTGGTATGATGTGGTATTTCAACACCTGAAGTAATTCTTAGTATACAATTTAGAGATTGTTTTCAGTTCTTTTAAATTCTGGCACACTAGAGAGTAGTGTATAGATTACTAATATTATGTAAGTGGGCTCTAATGTTTATGAAAATGTAGTTAAAATATCATTTAGATACTTGTATTTTCCCTTTGTAATAAACATACTTTAACAAATGTACACTGATCAGCTCTTGTGATTTCTTTGAAACTGAGACGCTACCAGCACTAGCCTTTGAATGCTTAAACAGAACAGTTCTTGGCAAATTATGATGATTACTTAACCTCTAGTAGTCCACACAAAAGATGGACATTCTCTATATGGCCTCATGTCTTTCATATAAATACATTTAAATTCAATCATCAGTAAATACCTCAGATTTTTAGATAGGATACTGACTATATTTTTTCCCGAATATATTTTTGCAAAGAGCAACTACTGTTGGAATCTCAGTAGTCATACTCAAATAAAATATGTATGAACAAGTGAAATGACCACCTAGTACTAAAAACAATATTTGGGCTGGAGCTGTAGCTCAGTTGTAAAGCGATTGCTTTGCAAGTATGAGGCATTGGGTTTGATCCTCAACACTACATAAAAATAAATAAAGGTATTGTGTCCATCTACAACTAAAAAAAAATCAAAAATATTTATGAAATTATTACTGCTTTACTTAGGGGGATCATAGCTACATTTTGAGTCAGTAAAACTGCAAACAGATAAATATAATAATATGATACTAACCAAATCGTGGGCCACAGATACTAAAGGAAGAAAGATGTAATAAAGATGAAAGCTGTCATGAAAGTAGAAGGGAGACTATTAGAGAAACAAAAAGTAGAAGGTGAACAGGAGGAAACGTGAAGAGGGTAAGAGTGGTGATAGGAGTATAAATGATTAAAGTATGTTTTATGCATATACAAATATGCTACCATGAAATCCATTACTGTGTATAGTTGATCTACAATAATAATGGAAAGAACATGTAAAAATAATGATTTCATTCCTTGAATCCATTAAAATTAGTTAGCAATTTAGGAAAAACTAAAGCAACCAGAGGCTAATCCAGGCTGATTTGTTTTGACTGAAATATTGATTGAACTATGCAATATTTGTAAGAAAACACTCTGCATTTTATGACAATTCACTGTACACTGTGTATTTACTTCCTCAACTAAACTAACAAGGAAACTTAACATCAAATATAATGAAGGAGTTATAAGAAACTTCTTTAAGTCATTTGGGATGGAAATGCTTTTATATAAAACCTTCAAAATCTTCCCTTAATTTCAATTATCCAAACACTGCTCCATTTCCTTGGTTTCTGTCAGATTGTGTTTATGTACAGTTCATGTTTTCAGTCTTTATCTTCTCATATTGTTCTACCTGTATGCTTATTTATATTTCTAGCAATTATTATTTTCT
The DNA here is from genome assembly GCF_001458135.2 of Marmota marmota marmota. Taxonomy (NCBI): domain Eukaryota; kingdom Metazoa; phylum Chordata; class Mammalia; order Rodentia; family Sciuridae; genus Marmota; species Marmota marmota. Next base: position 445,288 of record NW_026000023.1, read on the forward strand.
AGCATGTTCAAAATACATAAAAACTTTTATTAACATCTTTATTTAGTTGTTAATTAGACATTTCTGTTTATGAAGGCAACATATAATTCTTGACCCCAATCTATACCTCCCTTTTTCTTCAACACTATGTGTCATCCACCATGGATCAACTAAAAACAAAATTCAAAGGGTATAACTGTTCCTGTCTTTCCCTCTACCTAGAATATTGTCTGGTTCTTCATTTGTCCCCGACAGATATATATTAAATATCATAAGAAATACTTAATTATGCTTGGGAAAAACATAAAGTAGAAGTTGTAAACTAATCTTTATCAAGTATATTATCATCATAAGAATTTCACACATATCAATTCAGATGCATATTTAATAACCAGAAAGTTTACAGTTTATAAATGTATTTACAAAATGTATTTGCAGCTTGCTTATATAACTATCTCAGGAGGATCCTGAAGATTATCAGCCTCATGTAGGTGAGAAGCAAGTCTTCTTTCTTACTTTATCCACAGCACCTAGTTCTTATCACAAAGGAGATGCTTAATGAAGGTTTCTGGAACTTGCCTTTGTAAAACATTGACAATATACATGCAAAAGTCTGTCTAAAATTGATAGTTTTATATTGTGAAAACATTTATAACTTTCCTTCCTTGTCCTCTTATTTAGCAATCATCAGCTTTTGTGTTGGGTGGTTATATCAATTGATTTCATCCAGTATGATGAAAGAACCCTAAATTTTGGGACCAGTCTTCGACAAGTTTGCCAATGCCAGAACTGGTTTCATTGGAAAAGACAATGAACTTTTTTTTGTTTGCTTCTTCATATAGTAAAGAGATTTAGGGTAGAATATCTCAAAGATATACTAGAGGTCTGATTCTTATTATTATTTTCTTTCTTTCAACTTTTTTTTTATTTTAAGATGCTTATGTGACCAGAATTTCCAATTTGAGTCCTGTGTCAATCATTTGTATCTGATGTATGGAATTCAATACTATACCTCAAATCCTGGACTCTTATTATATCTATTCATGCCATTGGTCTCAGGGGAGGCTATGCCATAGAATATAATAAATCAGTTCCATTTTTTTGTCACTCATGCAAATAATTCAATTTATATCTCACCCATATTCATTGTTGTGTTAGGGTTCTCTAGCAAAACCCAACCTATAGATTATATGTGAGTGTACGCATGGATGTGTGTGTGTATCTCTTATGTGGGGTGATTTATTAGTTTGACTTACATAACCAGAAGCTAGATAGTTGCACAGTGTCTGAAGAGCTCAGGAAATCAGTCATTGCTCAGTTCAAGTAGCTGGAAGCCTTAGAGCCCTAGAAGCTTCTTGGAGATTTCACTGGTGTGAGTCCATATTGAAAAGCTGGAAAACTTCAGTCTGATGTCCATAGGCAATGACAGTAGGAAAACCACAACTATGCAAGAAAAACCAAGCTTCTGTGTACTTGCAACAAAGCATTGCCCTTCCACTTTTTCTTCTATCTGGGACCCTAGACTATTGGACAGTGTGGTCCACATTCCAGGCAGGTCTTCATCTCTGAGTTCAATAAGCCACATGCCAATAGTCTTCAGAAAAAAAAAAAAAAAAA
>NW_026000023.1:455495-461926 GCF_001458135.2 Marmota marmota marmota
CCCTCCTCCGGAGCACGGGTCCCCTGGCAAGGGGGTGCAGAACGACCCCAGAGCAGGCTCTGCCCGAAGGTGCAGCGGCGAACAGGCCACCGAGACGCTCGAGGCTGCAGTCCAGCCTTCGGAGGACAGGGCTCGGCACGCAGCCCAGCTCCAACCTCTAGGTGCGGCTGCTGGACAATGTATACAGAACCATCAAGACAGCAAGCAGAAAGCAAATGGCGGCTCCCGCAGAGTGGATTTTCGGCACAGAAACCACAGCCCCGCCAACAATCCCAATCCACAAACTCTCCCTGTATAAAAAATATTAAAAAAAAAAGAAAGAAAGAAAAAAGGCGGGGCGCACTGAGCTTTCTTTGCCTCGGGTACTTACAATCCACTGCTGATTACACATTCAGCTTCTCTGCCCGGAGCGAAGCAAAAGAGGAAGCAGATGGGAGCAAAGCGCCCGCGGCTCTCCAAACTATGTTTTATTTCTTTTTTATTTTATACCATCTCTTATAACAATCACTGAAAATCACCTATTTTTCTAAATGTGAACTAAACTCTCTTTATCCCAAAGGATTATCCTAGCTTGACCACTTTTGGAGCACCAAAGGTGGTATCAAATGCTTGCTTTAGATTTCCTTTCCCATACAATCTGCATGGTTTTCATAAGGACTACGAAGTTTTATCATCTAGTTCAAATATTTGCTATGTTTCACTTGGTTTCTATAATTTCCTAACTATTCTCTCTCTGCCTGAAAACTTTAATGTCTCCTTTTGAATTTCTAAAAAGCAATTCTTATTTCACCATATTTGTTTAAAATCTTACATGACTCTAGTTGTTAACACATAAATTATAAGTAATAATAGAGACTTCATAATTGGACTTCTTTTTCATTCTCATGTTCCTACATATCCTTCATATCTACTGTACTCTACAGAGAAAAAAATATAAAACTAAAACTACATACATCCTCTTGAATGTGTTTTTTTTCCAGTATCTATTCTAAATTTTTTTTGGGGGGGAAATGTCATAGTTGTTAAGGTCTTAAGCAAAATCCTATCAAGTTACCCCCTCCAAGATACAAAAAACAAAATAAAGAACATACCATTTCTTCAGTAAAGTTTTGTCTGACATCCCCACATTAGTTTAGTCACATCATACTTCATAAACCACTAAATTTTATCCTTATTTTGTCAACATTAGCATGACACACTTATTATCTCCTTTAGAGGAATAATGTATCCAGGTATAGGATATGTTCTTGTTCAGAATGATAACTTTGCATTGGAACATTAAGATTTGGGCAAGGGACAGAAAATATCAGCAAACTACCAGAAGCTATGGAAGAGTCAAGGAGTATATTTCTGTCACTAGCCTCAGAAAGCCTTGTTCTTAGACTTCCATTCAAGACAGTTGTGAGAAAGTATGTTTTTTGAGCTACTCAGTGTGCAGTATATTGCTATAGCCACTGCAGCAAAGTAATACAAACTTATTAGTGTTCATGAACAATACAAAAACAAAGCAGACTCCATTAAGGTAAAGGGATCTCCATTAACAGTAGCAACAAATAGGATTAGCTACATAGGAATAAATTTACAAAAGATGTTTAAAACATTGATGAGGGGGTTTTTATTGCCATTGTTGTTGTTTGGTATTATTTTGCTATGCTCAGGTTTAAACTCAGAGTCTTGAAAACATGGTAGGCATTAGTCTACTACTAAGTTATCCCACAGCCTGATAACAGTGTTTTAAATACTCCTAAAAGACACAAAATTAGACTTGAGGAAATAAAATGAAGGTTCTTGTTCTTAGATAAATCAGCATTACAAAAACATCAGTTATTTCTAATTTAATTTGTAAATTACATACAATCCTGACAAATATATTAAGATTTGCAAATTGGACAAGTCAATGTTAAATTCACACTGGGAAAAAGCATAAAAGAATAGACAAGAAATCATTTAAAAGCAAATTATGAGGTAGAAAAATTCATAGACTCTCTTGACATATATGTTAAGTGATATAAGTGATATTAAAAAGCCAAAGGTAGAATGTTTTCTCTGATGCTTGGAAGCTAACCCATAATAACTGAGGTGGGGCAGAGGGGAACATATAAGTTCAGTAGATTAGACAATGGAGAATAGAGGAAGTGGGAAATAGAAAAAGGAAAGACAGTAGAATGAATCTGACATAATTTTCCCATATACATGTATAAAACAACACAGAGGATCCCACCATCATGTACATAAGAATGGGATCCTAGGGCTGGGGTTGTGGCTCAGCAGTAGAGCACTCACCTAGCACGTGCAGGGCCTTGGGTTTGATCCTCAGCACCATATAAAAAATAAATAAATAAAGGTATTGTGTTCAACTACAACAAAAAATAAATATTAAAAAAATGGGATCCTAACTATAATAAGATATATTCCATGCTTGTATAAATGTATCAAAATAGATTCAAAAAGAATAAACAAAGAAGAATACTGATAATAATAAATGCTGGAGTGGATGTAGAGGAAAAGTAACACTTTTACACTGTTGGCGATTCTTTACATTAGTACAACTGCTATGGAAATCAATATCAAGACACCTCAAAAGACTAGGCATGGAACCACCACATGATCTAGCTATATTATGCTTCAGTATTTATTTTGTAGAATTAAAGTCATCTTCCTACAGAGATAAATGCATACCCATATTTATAGCACCACAATTCACAACAGACAAATAATGAAACCAGCCTAGTTGTCTACAAACAGAAGATGGATAAAGAAAATGTGGTATATATGCACAATGGAATTTTATCCAGGCATTAAAAAAAATGAAATTATGCATTTGCATGAAAATGAACGGAACTAGAGACCACCATGTTAAGTGAAATGTGGCTAAAATTATGCTTTTATATATATATACTTTTATATATAAATTATGATTTTATATATAAATATGCTTTTATATATATATTTTTTTCTTGTTAATATGGAATCTTTGTGCAACTGAAACAAATTACTAAGAAAATGATTCCTCTTTAGAGGGGTTTAGATTTATTCAAATTAAGTATGTGAAATGTTCACACAAAAATCATCAGAAAAAATATCATTTGACATCTTGTTAATAAAAATAGTTATACTTCAGGAAATGTCTTATGTGAATTTTCACTCATCACTGAGACCTGGGTGGAAAAAAAATGCTTCTGTACCCTTTGCTATTTTCCTTCTAAATGCAACTTTGTATTAATGAAAGACTTTCTCAGTTTACAAGATAAGGACACTGGAAGCAATTTAGAAGCAAACATCAACAACAACAAAAACATATCAGGACATAGCAATATCTGGAATGATTCCTAATTATTTATTTAAATGTGATTTGGTTTATTGCCTGAGGTGTTAGAGACAAATTTCTGAAAAAAAGATTGATAGATTCTGAAACATTTATTGAGTTTCTTCACTAAATCATTAGAAGATACCATAAAACAGGCACCAATGTAATTATAAAATCTGTTCAGGTTTGCCTCTGGCTCTCGTCTGTTTACTTACAGAGAAAATAAAGATCATTATTATGTTTGCACCTTCCTCTAAAAAATCAAGCCTGACCTCTGCCATGTCTGTAGTTTCTCCAAGTCTTTGCAGGCCACTCCACAAGAGCCAAATAAAATCATTTCAACTTATTAACATGTTTCAGAACATGAGAAAATATTTGCATGAAATACAACATATTTGCTTGCTTCCATACCCATATTTGAAAGAAGCTGTAGACAAGGAGGCAAATGTTATTCCTTAGATCACTTTATTAGGCATAAACTACATATATCCCACAAGTGTTAAGACTAGCTCTTTTATGGAGTTTTCATTTCAATGTAAAATTGAACAACTAGGACACACCAGAATTTTGCACTACAAAAAATACCCAAATATTAATTGCAAATATGTACCTGAAATTATATATTTGAAATACTATAATTGTAGGTGAACACCTAGTTCATCTATAAATTCATTTTTTGGTGTATAAGATTTTAGTTGTCAGTATTATATGATGAGTTTAATATTGTTCTTTGTATGTGATAAGTAACATATTTGCTACTCTATTGACATGCATTATAATCCTTTGATTAAACAGGAAAAATAAAGCATTTAAATGAATGATATGCTAGGAGAAAATCTGCTAAAATGCTATTATTTGTACTTTTTTTCACATACTAATTGTTATTCTGACATACTAGAACTTTCTAAAATGATTAATGACTTTTGTAACAGTTTGAGACAAATCTTGTGCAGCTAAGGTGCAATAAAATTTTAATCCAATTTGATTTGCAAAAGTAATTTCTGAGATTAACTTTTTAAAAATGCTTCCAGGGAAAGAAAACTTCTTAAACAATACACACATATGCAAATAATACACTCATGTGCATTGAAAGCATTCGTGTCCACATAGTCTGCCCTTACCATAAGCATCCCCATTCTGGATTTCATTTACACTCAATTTATCTCATGGCATAAACCTCAATGTTACATTTTTTTCCTCAAATTTCCTTAATGAATTTTACTCTTTAAACTGCTGTGAATCATCATAGTTGGCAATTTTTTAATCAAATTTCTACTTCACGGACATGAAAAAATTTGTTTCTCTTTTATTGTTTCATAAATAAAGGGATATCTAATCAAATTTAAGTGCTTGATACAAAGGAGTCACTTTTATAGTTTTGGGGTACCAGAAGAGGTCAGTTCACTTGTGGAAACTACGTAGCCATAAAGTGACATTCCATCACTGCAGAGCAGATTGCAGATATATTTCATTCTACATTTAAACAGCATCTGATGTTGTGGTCATTATATCAGGGTCATTCAATAAGTTTGTATATCAATATTTCCTCTAGAGATTGCTAAAGGTATGCATTCATAGGAACCTATTTCGAAGTTATATAGTCACATTATCTGGGGACAGATTCTGAACATGTTTTATTTAAGTGCCACTGATTTAAACTATGGACTTTAATGTATTAATTTATATATTTATGATAGTAAAATTATAAAACATATTTCTTACACATATTTTATATAGGTTTAGGTAAGTTTTAATATTTTGGAACTGAAGAAGCTGGTATTACATTGCTGTTCAATTGGTTCATGAGTATTAAATTTACTAACAAACTAGACTGCAAAATCTTGCAAAAAATTAATGGTTTATGCTATTGTATAAGCACTTAAACAGCTAATGAAAATTGCACATTTCATAGTGTCTTAACAATTTTTCTTGATTGATTGATGGTCTTTTCTTAATAATGAATTATAACCCCTCTCCACTTCTCTATCCAATTTCTCACTCTCCCACTTCGACACTCTTTCAACTCTTTAGAGTTTAGAAGCTCTAAAGGACAAGAGAGTAGTGGCTTAGTAATTAGGGGGATCCCAGGCAGATTTTCAGGGGGGATAAGAGTGATAGCTATTGTCATATTCTTTAGAATATCTACATAGTTAATACACAGAGTATTTGGCAGTGCTGCACTGTGATAATAACACTGGAGTTTTATTTCTTATAGATTAACTAAAGTCGAGTAAAAGCAATTTCTAATACCAATGAATAAAGAATAAATCAATCAAAGCTCCAACATATTCTTATATTTTACAAAAATTCTCTCCCCACAAGTAATTAGGTAGGCATATCTGCTCCAATAAGTTTGCAGATCCTCATTTTCTTTGGTTACTATTACAAAAACACTTTTGATAATAAACAACATTAATATTTAATATTTTATTATGGACCAGCACATGTATTATATGCTGCACATGAACTATGAGCTGCACATGCACTTCCACATTTTATTCTGACAATGTATATTTGGAACTACTGAGCTTTTAAATTATGAATTTCTGTGATATTGATATACATTTTATGAGATAATAGGTCATAAAACCCTATTACTTCATCTCATTCAAAAAGCATGCGTTGAGGCCCTTTAAGAAAAACTTTCAGTAATAAGGATCATAATTATTTATACAATGTGAAATATTGTCACGACCCCTCGCCAGCAAGGGAAAACACGACACAGGATTCTTCTTTCAGCAGTTTATTCAGGCCTTGATTCAAGTATCATCTTCTAGCGACCCGATGTTTCTCCCAAGAATGATCTTGGCAAGGCGTGAATGTTGGGGGGAAGCCACACTCAGGAGTGCAATAAGGAGAAGCCTTAAAATGAGTGGCATTAGAGGTCTGATTAGAAGGAGACAGCGGAATTAACACCTGGGAAGTAATGGCCAAAGTGGTTATATTAAACTCAGATGTATTTGTCAGGACTCTTCTTGTCAGGCGTTCTGGAACCCACACCGGCTCCGTCTGGTCCCGGCCCCCGGCGGTGCTCCGCTTTCTCCGCAGCGTGAGCCCGCTCCGCAGCAGTGCAGGCAGGTCCTTCAGCCGCGTCCGCAGCGACGCCGGCGGCTGCTCGCGCTCC